>NC_133330.1:17357631-17486249 GCF_042186555.1 Aquarana catesbeiana | reverse complement strand
GGGGGCAGTATTACTCACAAAACACATATATCCCACCAAGGGGGCAGTATTGCCCCCACACTATATATGTCCCACAAGGGGGCAGTGTTTTTCACACGCCATGTATATCCCAAGAAGGGGCAGCATTGCTAAAATGCCATGTATGTCCCATCAGGAGGCTATATTACTCCTACACAATGAATGTCCTATCAGGGTGCAGTATTGTTCCCACACCATGTGTGTCCCACCAGGGGGCAGAGTTGCTCCCACACCATGTATGTCCCACCAGGGGGCAGTATTGTTTGGACATCTCATGTGAACATTGATTATACACTGTGTATGTTCCACTAGGGGGGCAGTATTGTTCACACACCATTCATGTTTAACCGAGGGGTAGTATCTTTCACACACCATGTTTGTTCCCCCAGACAGCCATATTTCTCACACACCATATGTGTCTCACTAGGGGGCAGTATTCCTCACACACCGTGCATGTACCACCAAGGGTCAGTATTGGTCACACACCATGTAAGTCCCACTAGGGGGCAGAATTCCTCACATACAGTGTATATCCCACTAGGGGCAGTATTGCTCACACACTATGCATGTACCATCAGGGGGCAGTATCGCTCACCACATATGCTCCACCAGGGGGCAGTATTGCTCACACACCATGTACAGTATGTCCCATCACGGGGCAGTATTGCTCACACACCCTGTATGTTCCACCAGAGGGCGGCATTGCTTACACACCCTGTATGTCTCACCCAGGGGGCAGTATTGCTTACACACCGTGTATGTCTCACCCAGGGGGCAGTATTGCTTACACACCGTGTATGTCTCACCCAGGGGGCAGTATTGCTTACACACCGTGTATGTCTCACCCAGGGGGCAGTATTGCTTACACACCCTGTATGTTCCACCAGAGGGCAGTATTGCTCACACACCCTGTATGTTCCACCAGGGGGCAGCATTGCTTACACACTGTGTATGTCCCACCAGGGGGCAGTATTGCTCACACACCCTGTATGCTCTACCAAAGGGCAGTATTGCTTACACACCATGCATGTCCCACCACAGGGCAGTATTGCTTTTTATCACTATGTATGGTAATAGTAAGTTGCTGTCCATTTAATGATATTATGCAGAGAAGAATTGTCTTCCCGGCAATATTATATCTCAGATGTTAGAGCCGACATTCAGCATTTGTTCCCTGACCAAAGAAGGTTGAGTTGGATTTTGAGTTACTGAGCTGTTCAGTCCAGGGAATACCCGGTCACCGGACTCGCCAATATTCATGGAAAATTCCCATATGGAAAATGAAGTCTATTTAGTAGACGTTGCCCTGAACGACACAGGGAGGGAAATACAGCCAACTATTTACCTATTGGTTTTAACCTGACAGAAGGAAATCCACCCAGAACTGAGAGGACCGCATTTATCTGTATGTGAAGACGTTCTGCAGCACCTGTGGTCTCACATCTGATGATAATGTATGGGGACTGTATCAAGGGATCTGCATAATATGTATTTCCTTATTATGTATTATCATCATGACTAAATCTAAAACTTTAATAGATACTTTGCTGTCTGTTTTTAGGCTGAAAACTTTGAAATATTTCTATATCAATGTCCTGCATTTTTACATACAGACACCAGGAGGAGCTCTGAGCTGCATCTATCCAATTTCCAGGCTTTGTTGACCTACATTGCTGAAAAAATCCTTGCTTTGTGCACTGGTCCAAATCCTTTGGTGGAGGGGGGATTGGTAGGAAACCATGAAATCAGACCGAGACAGAAGTACAGTTAAATCACACAAGTTTAATAATAAAAGTAAAAAGAACAAACATAGTAAAACATAGCCAAAGTTCAGTAACCGGAATGGATAGTCAGCCAAGTCAAAAGTCAGGGATCAATGTAGTGGAACAGCAAGCAGGATCTGGAGCCAGAAAAGATGTCAGCAAAGCAAGTCTTGAACAGGATCGTAGGAGATAGTTTCTGTGATGTTGACCAAGGCGAAGGCAGAACTCCTCTGGGCTGGATGGCTTAAGTAGGCAGGACTGACGAGCAGGATATCATCAACAGCTGAGTAACTTTGGAGAGATTGGAGCTGGCAATTAGCCGACAGCTGAGCAGCCAGTTCAGAGAAGGAAGAGCTGAGACCAGCCCTGACAGGATTATGGTGTGGAGTTGTTTTTCAGGGGTTGGGCTTGGCCCCTTAGTTCCAGTGAAGGGAACTCTTAAGGCAATACTAAGACATTTAGGACAATTTCATGCTCCCAACTTTTGTGGGAACAGTTTGGGGATGGCCTCTTCCTGTTCCAACATGACTGCGCACCAGTGCACAAAGCAAGGTCCATAAAGACATGAATGAGCGAGTTTGGGGTGGAGGAACTTGACTGGCCTGCACAGAGTCCTGACCTCAACCCGATAAAATACCTTTGGGATTAATTAGAATGGAGACTTCGAGACAGGCCTTCTCATCCAACATCAGTGCCTGACCTCACAAATGTTCTTCTGGAAGAATGGTCAAACATTCCCATAGACACACTCCTAAACCTTGTGGACGGCCTTCCCAGAAGAGTTGAAGCTGCTATAGCTGCAAAGGGTGGGCCAACTCAATATTGAACCCTACGGACCAAGACTGGGATGCCATTAAAGTTCAAGTGCTTGTAAAGGCAGGTGTCCCAATACTTTTGACAATATAGTGTATTTATATGGCTCTGACATATACTGCAGTGCTGTACAGAGAACATATCAGTCCCGAGAGTCCCAGTTCCCTGTTCATGCTGTGCCTCCGCACTGTGTAAGTGACAGGTGCACTTTGTATGCAGTGTGATGCTCTGGTTGGATCTGGAGTTGGCTCCGGACTGATAAGTATTTCGGTCATTTCACCGGCTCTGCTAATATCTATGGAGTCAGTAGTCACATGTCCGCGTTGAGGACGGCGATAAGACTCCCTCCATGTCTCAGCCATAGGCCGCTTCTCCCGGAAGAATCACAACTAATATAAGATAAAGAACGCCGCGTCCTTCATTTCTCTTATCTCCGCACCGCCGTCCTCTCCCAGCATCGTATAACCAGCGAGTACTGCACAACGCAGACACCCTCTCCCATATCATCAGATTCTACTCTTCCACTAAAGCTGGCTACACATTATACAATTTTCTTGTATAAAATTCTATGCAATCAGGCAGGCCTTTGCACTACATACAATTCCTTGAAAAAGTATTCATACCCCTTGAAATTTTCCACATTTTGTCATGTTGCCACCAAAAACGTAAATATGTATTTTATTGGGCTTTTATGTGATAGACCAACACAAAGTGGCACATAATTGTGAAGTGGAAGGAAAATTATAAATAGTTTTCAACATTTATTACAAATAAATATGTGAAAAGTGTGGCGTGCATTTGTATTCGGCCCCCCTTTATTCTGATACCCCTAACTTAAATAGTGCAACCAATTACCTTCTGAAGTCACCTAATTAGTAAATAGAGTCCACTTGTGTGTAATTTATTCTCAGTATAAATATAGCTGTTCTGTGAAGCCCTCAGAGGTTTGTTGGAGAAGCTTGGTGAACAAACAGCATCATGAAGGCCAAGGAACACACCAGGTCAGGGATAAAGTTGTGGGGAAGTATAAAGCAGGGTTAGGTTATAAAAAAAAGTATCCAAGCTTTGAACATCTCACGGAGCTCTGTTCATTCCATCATCGGAAAATGGAAAGAGTATGGCACAACTGCAAACCTACCAAGACATGGCCGTCCACCTAAACTGACCGGCCGGGCAAGGAGAGCATTCATCAGAGAAGAGCCAAGAGGTCCATGGTAACTCTGTAGGAGCTGCAGAGATCCACAGCTCAGGTGGGAGAATCTGTCCACAGGACAACTATTATACCGCGTACACACGGCCGGACTTCCTGACAGAAAAAGTCAGATGGGAGATTTTGGTCGGACATTCCAACCGTGTGTATGCCCCATCGGATTTTTTCTGTCGCCATTTCCAACGGACTCAGATATAGAACATATTCTAAATCTCTCCGTCGGAAATGCCGATGAAGTTTAGCTCGTATGTTACAAATGCTTCAAGACTTGGCAGCAGAACTTTCAATCTATGGACGTGAACGCCAATTAAAACAGAATGTCAGCCAATGGGAAGTGGAGCTGCAATAATGGTGAGTCAGGGCAAGAAGAGACACTGGAATTGTACCTCTTTCTGCTCCTCTTGTATTTTCTGGCCTCCTATAAGAATAACGTAGCTCTGGAATCCCAAGAATGATCTCATTGGTATTATTCTCCAATCGTGTTGTAGTTGTGTTTGAATTTGTTTTTTTGGATTCTGGACCGACAACTTCTACAGGTTGCAATTTCCTTGACCATTTTTTAATTTGTAATATAACTGCTGATGAACACTGTGCTTTAATATCTACTGGGTAAAATATCCTACACATTGTATCCTTTACCCCGTCCATTCTGTATACATTGTATCCTTAATCCCGTCCATTCTGTATACATTGTATCCTTTACCCCGTCCATTCTGTATACATTGTATCCTTTACCCCGTATATTCTGTATACATTGTATCCTTAACCCCGTCCATTCTGTATACATTGTATCCTTAATCCCGTCCATTCTGTATACATTGTATCCTTAATCCCGTCCATTCTGTATACATTGTATCCTTTACCCCATCCAGTCTGTATATATTGTATCCTTTATCCCGTCCAGTCTGTATACATTGTATCCTTTATCCCATCCAGTCTGTATACATTGTATCCTTTACCCCGTCCAGTCTGTATATATTGTATCCTTTACCCCATCCAGTCTGCATACTTTGTATCCTTTATCCCATCCAGTCTGTATACATTGTATCCTTTATCCCGTCCAGTCTGTATATATTGTATCCTTTACCCCATCCAGTCTGTATACATTGTATCCTTTATCCCATCCAGTCTGTATACATTGTATCCTTTATCCCGTCCAGTCTGTATACATTGTATCCTTTATCCCGTCCAGTCTGTATATATTGTATCCTTTACCCCGTCCAGTCTGTATATATTGTATCCTTTACCCCGTCTTGTCTGTATACTTTGTATCCTTTACCCCGTCCAGTCTGTATACATTGTATCCTTTATCACATCCAGTCTGTATACATTGTATCCTTTACCCCGTCTATTCTTTATTCATTGTATTCTTTACCCCGTCTTGTCTGTATACTTTGTATCCTTTACCCCGTCCAGTCTGTATACTTTGTATCCTTTATCACATCCAGTCTGTATACATTGTATCCTTCACCCCGTCCAGTCTGTATACATTGTATTCTTTAGAGTTCCACCCATTTTGACATGTTCCTCGGATCACAATGCCCACCCGCAGTACAGTCCTAAATGAATATTCTATTTTTTAAATTATTTCTAAATACATTTTTTTATTTATTTAGGTGGCACTTTCAGGTCCCAGCCACCTAGGTGATTTGGTCGTTAGGTGATTCCCTTGGACTCCTGGAATATCAGCGTCACCTATTCCAGGAGTCTTCGAGAAGCCTTCCTGATCCTGACCGCACTTGCCTTCCAGGTTCTCTGTTGATTGACAGGTTGCCATAACAACAGGGAACTTCTACCAAAGCCGCCGTTGCTAAAGCAAACTGTAATCAACAAAGTGCATTGTGCAGTGTCATTATGCGCAAGTTCGGCAGGTGCATGCTGGGTAGCCAGCTGCACGGAATCCAAGAAATACACAGGAGTGGGCTTCAGATGCCCACATCTTCGAAGGCCGATGCCTGCCTGCATCAAATTTATAATTTATAATTAAAAAGTATGAAGACAGTTATGACAATATGCAAATTATATAGTACGAGTACTAAGATTTACGGGGGTGCTTTTGTTAGCTGCTGCTTAGGAGACTGGAGCTCGACTTGCCACCCCATTTGTATACAATGATTCCATTTCTCAGGCCCTGATGAAGGGCGACCTCTGGCCCCCGAAACGCGTTGCCTCATTTATTACATTTTCTTTTTGATAACACTTTGGAATAAACGTGTATCTGAACAATTACCTTGCGTCTTGGAGCTTCCATTTCAGATTCGTACCCCTATAAATATATGCACCATTCCGGGTATGTAACCTTTTATTGGACGCCATAAGACAGAATAAAAAATATAGGACAGTAAATCGGAATGAAGCTCATTTCCTCGCAGAAGAGATCTGCAAATTTCTTCTCAAAGATCTGCAGAAGTTTTCCAGTTTACGCAGATCCTTCGCTGTGTTTTTGGGGGTCATTCTGTGAAGACAATACGGAGACTTCATCTGTTTATAGGGAATGTTGTTTCTTTTTCTGATACTATCAACATGCGATGATAGAACAAAGAGACGTCTGTGTGAGATCCGAGGAAGACGCGGTCACATGACACACATGTCTGCTGATGATACTGATAACAAATTTCCCGAAAATGTAGAGAATAAGTAAAATCTGAGCAACACAATTATCCCGGAATGAGATCTGTGTGGGGACAGGACAGATAGAGGGACTCCACCCAAACCATCCATCATGATTGAGAGCCCTCTATGTACAGCCTGGGGGCGCCCACCCTTCATTGTCTGCTGCAATGATGTACAAAGGACCCCATTCACCACTTACACATCAATGCTTGTCCTGGTTTGCAGGAGGACAGATAATACCCCCCCCCCCCTCCAATGATTCCAGGACCGAGAGGTGTCCACATTGACCTCCATCACATAACTGTCCCAGGGACACTGCTGCATGCTCAAGGGTTGTCCCAGATTAGATGGGTCATCAACCTTGCCTTCTATTATAGGGGACCTTTCAGTAATTTCCTGACACGCCTTAATATACACAGACAGTATCAGAATAGGGAGTAGTAATCAGTGTCTATGGATCTGATAAAACAAGAAGGATAATACACTATATTGCCAAAAGTATTGGGACACTCCTCCAAATCATTGGATTCAGGTGTTCCAATTGCCTCCATGGCCACAGGTGTATAAAATAAAGCACCTAGGGCATGCAAACTGCTTCTACAAACATCTGTGAAAGAATGGGTCACTCTCAGGAGCTCAGTGAATTCTAGCGTGGTACCGTGATAGGTTGCCGCCCGTGCAATAAGTTCATCCGTGAAATTTCATTGCTACTAAATATTCCACAGTCAACTGTTAGTGGTGTTATAACAAAGTGGAATCAACTGGGAACAACAGCAACTCAGTCATGAAGTGGTAGGCCACGTAAAATGATAGAGTGGGGTCAGCACATGCTGAAGCGCACAGTGCGCAGAATTCACCAACTGTCTGCAGAGTCCATAGCTATAGACCTCCAAACTTCGTGTGGCCTTCAGATTAGCACAACAATGCATAGAGAGCTTCATGGAATGGGTTTCTATGGCCAAGGACCTGCATCCAAGTCTTACATCACCAAGTGCAATGCAAAGCATCGGATGCCCTGGTGTAAAGCACGCCACCAGTGGACTTTAGAGCAGTGGAGACGTGTTGGATGTGTCTGGGTTTGGTGGTTTCCAGGAGAACGGTACTTGCCTGACTGCACTGTGCCAAGTGTAAAGTTTGGTGGAGGGGGGTTATGATGTGGGGTTGTTTTTTCAGGCGTTGGGCTTGGCCCCTTAGTTCCAGTAAAGGAAACTCTTCAGGCGTTAGCATACCAAGACATTTTGGACAATTTCATGCTCCCGACTTAGTGGGAACAGTTTGGGGATGGACCCTTTCTGTTTCAACCAGTGCACAAAGCAAGGTCCATAAATACATGGGTGAGCAAGTTTTGGGTAGAGGAACTTGACTGGTCTGCACAGAGTCCTGACCTCAAACCGATAGAACACCTTTGGAATGAATTAGAGCGGAGACTGCAAGCCAGGCCTTCTCGTCCACATCAGTGCCTTACCTTGTGGACAGCCTTCCCAGAAGGCTTGCTTTGTGCACTGGTCCAAATCATTTGGTGGAGGGGGGATTATGGTGTGGGGTTGTTTTTCAGGGGTTGGGCTTGAACCCTTAGTTCCAGTGAAGGGAACTCTTAAGGCGTCAGCATACCAAGACATTTTGGACAATTTCATGTTCCCAACTTTGTGGGAACAGTTTGGGGATGGCCCCTTCCTGTTCCAACATGGTTGCGCACCAGCACACAAAGCAAGGTCCATAAAGACATAAATGAGTACGTTTTGGGTGGAGGAGTTTGATGAGTCCTGACCTGATGAATTAGAGTGGAGACTACGAGCCGGGCCTTCTGGTCCAACATCAGTGCCTGACCTCACAAATGCACTTCTGGTAGAATGGTCAAACCTTCCCATAGACACACTCCTAAACCTGTGGACGGCCTTCCCAGAATAGTTGAAGCTGTTATATCTGCAAAGGGTGGACCAACTGCTTATTGAACCCTACGGACTAAGACTGGGATGCCATTAAAGTTCATGTGTGTGTTAGGGCAGGCGTCCCAAAAATTTTGACAATATAGTGTATAGATTTAGAGCGTTTGTGTGTTCCGATACGGCGGAGGGTCCATGGGGTTTGTTCATCCCCAAATCCTGACTTATTGTACTAATTGCGCTCCCAAGAAGCTGATTGGCTGCCTTCAGGTGTGGCCTCACATGTGGTCTTCCGCGGAGCCCAACTCACAAACCGGGTATAAGGGGTTAAACTTCAGGCAGACTGAATGACAGAGAATTATTAGGGTGGAACTGGAGAGAGCAATTCTCTCTGCTATAAATTTTATTACAATCCTTCGTCCCGGGGGCCGAAATCTGGAGAACGATAAAAACCATTTACTGCAACAATAAACTTCATTATAAAACCATCTCTGGTGTACTGCGCTACTGTCTATGAGAGAAGAAAAAACAACCTTCTCTGCACATCACTGAAAAACATGTCGGAGCTACAGTATATACTGTATAAATATATAATAATAATAGTGTGTGTGACTTGTGGGGGGACATTAGAGTGTAAATTTTTGTTTATTAAAAAATCATACAAACATACAGCTCATTAATAAAAACATATTTACACAAAAATAAACAACAACTAAACAAAAACAAGCATGCTTACATCAGCAAGTAAAGAAAACCGTTTCCTGACAAGATAGCATAGAAAGAAACATATTTTAATGACAACAAAAAAGAGACTACAAACCCTGAACTTCAACTTAAACACAATCCAGGCTAAGAAACCTTTTGAGATATAATTGCCATCAGGATGCGATTCCAAAACCCCCCTATTAACCCCTCCCCCCACATCATTCACCCCAACTTCCACATCATTCACCTTGCATTCTTCACCAGCCACTCTTATTTCCTTCTCACCTCCCACTCCACCATCGTCCAATCCATCCCTCACTCCACCCCTCAGTGTCTGCTGACCTCCAGCCGCACTTCTGCCACGCCGAGGATAAGGGGTTGGCACCACCATACATGCTGGTCCAGCACCCTCCACTGTCTTTACTACACTAGGAGAAACAATAGGTGCAGACACAGACTTGACAACCACACTTTCTGACACTGACTGGGGAACCACAGACTGGGGGGGACACTGACACCACAGAGGGCCTCACAGATACAGATTCTGATGGGACAGAGACACTAGGATCCCCTGACACAACCTCCGCCAACCCAGACTCTTCTCTATACAGACGGAAGAATTCCTCCACTAGCTCAGGCTTATTGTGCAAAGCCTCAGGGCACTGGCTATAAGGGTGACGAACCTTATCACATAGGTTACATTTAATGATGCTGCAGTCCCTCGCCAGATGCCCCAGTTCCTGGCACAAAGAGCACTTCTGTTCTGGACATTTAGAAGAGAAATGTCCCTTGACTCCACATTTATGGCACAGCTTAGGTTGACCAGGAAAGAAGACAGTAATCCTATCTCTACCAATAAAGGCAGAGGAGGGCAAATGCTGGACCACATTCCCACCCACACTCAACCTCATTGATACTGACCACCCACCCGTCCAGATTCCCCTATCATCCACAATCTTTTTTAGGGGACACAACGTTTCACCAAACCTCCTCAACCAGACCCATAAATCCTCGGGGGTATAGACTCATTCCTAGTCAGGATAGTCACATTTTTTATCAAGGGCTGTCCTGAGACAACTTTGGGGACAAGCCCCTTCCAGTCCAGCTGGCCCCCATATACACGCTCATACCGCTCCCAAAACAGATCCAGCGATTCTGAAAGCACAAATGATAAATCATATTCATAGGAACCAGCCGAACTGATGAGAGCATAAATATCCTCCGCTTTAAAACCCATGGCTAGGATCCTATCCACAACCACCCTCCTGATAGGTGGAATACCTCCTCCTTCCCACGTGAGCTGTACAACATTCCTGCATTTAATGGAAGGTGTGTTAGGTGAAAGTCGCACAACTGGCTCCTTTACACCACCAGCATGACTTTGTCCCAACAAAGCCTTAGCATGATTCCTAACTGGGACAGATGACACATTAACTGGCTGCATAGGAACCTTTGAAATCTGGTTTGGTAAATCACCCACCACTTGATCCTCCCTCCTCCCCTCCAGCACAACAGTCCCTCTCACCATAGTCCCAGAAGTACCACAGTTACCAGTCTCATCTTCAAGTAAAGTCTTCCGTTTAGAAAAAACACCAGCTGTTTCAGCGTTCATACGGCCCTCCTGCTCTGAAGTTTTATTGTTAATGCGACATTCCAGCTCTCACTGTTAGTGTCCATGTGGGACTCCTCGCAGCCAGCAGAAACTTCTCTGTCTGGATACACACCATCTCGTCCTGCATTCCCTGCTGACTGCAAGGATATGTTGGCAGGTGCAATCTCAGGAAAGTCCTCTACACACAGAAAGAGATTTTCAGCAAGCACTCCTTTACCAAGATCTTCATCTGATGAGTCGGTGCCACTCAAGGGAGATTCCATTTCTGTAATGGCCTGCAGCAATCCACCATTTTCCTCAACCTCCTCCCTGAGATGACCCAGGCTGCTGGGGAGGGGGGCAGATACTGACTTAGGTGCAACAGATCCTAAGACAGGGGTAGTACTCGGGCCACCATGTGCCACTTCCTTACCCCCCATCCATACTGTCGCCATTGCTCTTGTATCCACCCCCTGGCTGGTACTGGCAAAGGCATTTTCCTTCATCTGTTGGAATCTCTCCTCATTCTCACACTTTTTTCTGAACACACTGCTGCTTTCCTTCAGAGAGGCGACCAACTTCTCCTACTTTTTCAATGCCTCCTCCAGAGACTTTAGCTTGGAGACTTCCCTCTTACTGTTTCCAGACTTACTATGCAGGGATTTCTTTTTTCCTGAGATCTTCTTTCATGACAGCAAGTTTCTGTTCCTCCTTAGCAATGCGGCGAAGTCTGTTCACCACTCTATAAATGTTCAACTAGTTGCCAACCGCCCTATAGCACATTTTCTGCTACAGGGCGGCAGCGCTGAGCAGGATCACTTATATACTGTATATGTGATCCTGCATTTTCGGGTATCGGGCGCGAGTGCGCACCGCCAGAGGCTCGCTCTCATTGTGATTCTACACAAAACAGTTGCGGTAGGTATCGGTAATTGGTATCGGTGAGTGCTAAAACAAGAGTATCTGTACTCGTACTCCATGTAAAAAAAAATGGTATTGTGCATCCCTAATAAATGGATAAAATAAATTTGTCCTCAGCAGTGGAAGATCTGATTTTAGTTGGGGTTGTTGGCTTTTAGTGCTGATTACATGAAAATGCTATGGGTGGGGTATTAGGAATTAGTGGAAGGGTCACCTAGTAGTTGGGCTAGTATGATTAGTAGTTGGGTTGGAGGTTAGCGGTTGGGGTTAGTGTTGGGGTTCTGAGCTTGTTGTGGCTTGTGGTTTATTATAAGGGACACTATAGGGAAATGTCAGCACTGATACCTCCCGCCACACAAAGCCTCACCTGCAGGAATGGAAGGAGCAGCACACCTTCCTGATTCCATGCTAGGACTTGTAGTTCTTCCAGAATAGAAGGTTTGAGTATGTCCATGTTCTATGTGTTCGTGACAGGTGCTCTTAGAAGAGGTGACAGTATCTGCTGCTATTTCAGAATAATAGGCAGAGAGGTCAGAGGTTGCAGGTGGTGACACAGATACTGAGAGTGCTCAGGGGGCGTAACATGTCAGACCCTGACAGTTACCTGAGATCAGCGTGAGATGTAATCTGTACTGTCTGTTTATTCATCACATGGATGTGATAGCTGACAGCAACACAGTCTCACCTCAGGGCTGCTGTAAAGCCATAAAGAAAAGTTCTGCACAGTCAGATTGGATCAGTGGGGGGGGGGGGGGGGGTTAGTGTCTGGCTGCGGTGTCATTTCCGTGCGGGGTGCCATTTTTCTCCAAAATCTCCATCTTGTCCCCTGAGGCAGAGACAATTATTTGTATAGAGGTCAGTGGGGTCTTCGCATCAAACAACAGCGACGTCAGACGCTGGTCTGGTCACTGAGATCTCAATGAGTCACTGGCCATGAGATGGTCACTGGGAATACAATAAGATGAGGGGTGGGGGGGGGGGGGGATCCCACCGCCTGCCATCATTGAATTTGAACTTGGTTCAGTACTTAAATGTGACCTGGTATCAGCCTCTTGTACAGCAGAGCCCAGACTGGGGAAGGGAGAAGCAGCACAAAGGTCCAGTTAGATACAAATACGTAAGAAGCATGTTGATAGGAGGAGAGAGCAGTGTGAGAAAGAGATGAACTCGTCACTATGCTGCTTCTCCATTTATTGTCCAGTCAAAGGCTGGGGGTGGGTCCAGGAAGACCGGAGCTCATATGAAGTGAGAGAGATGAGCTCATCACTGTGCTGCTTCTCCATTCTCTGTCCAGTCACAGGCTGTGGTGGGTACAGGAAGACCTGAACTCAGAGGAAGTGAGAGAGATCAACTCATCACTGTGCGACCTCTCCATTCACTGTCCAGTCACAGGCTTGGGGTGCGTATCCAGGAAGACCTGAGGTCAGAGGAAGTGATAGAGATGAGCTCAGCGCTGTGCTGCTTTTTCGTTCACTGTCCAGTCACAGGCTGGGGGTGGGTCCAGGAAGATCTGAGCTCAGAGGAAGTGAGAGAGATGAGCTCATCGCTGCGCTGCTTCTCTATTCACTGTCCAGTCACAGGCTGGGGGGGGCGGGTCCGGGAAAACCTGAGCTTAGAGGAAGTGAGAGAGATGAGCTCATCACTGTGCTGCTTCTCCATTCACTGTTCAGTCACAGACCTGGGCTCAGAGGAAGTGAGAGATATGAGCTCTACCCCTTTTTCCTTCCAGGCACCACCCCTTCCCACTGTTTGGCACAAATATTTTCCAGCACGTTGGCAGAATTCAGGGTTTGGATCAGCTGACATCACTTCTCCCCTCACACACATATCCCAGTCACTGATGGATAGAGCTCCATACAAAGATCTCTCCAACATCTGAAAGGAATATGCTACAACATTAAATACCTGTATGAGAAGCTTATGATGGAAGCTGCCATTCTTTGTAATTCTCCAAACGTATTCGGCTTCAATCCGAGATTACTAGTACAGATTGGAAGCTCCTATCAATATCTTCTCACACAGGTGATTTGCTTTACTTCTCTTTATGCCACCTACAGACCTGTTAGTGATCAGACCAGCAATTCATACAGGTGATGCCAGCACCGACTATCTCAGGAAGGGCCACAGCGATAGAGGCAGATCAGCTTCTACACTGACCCATCCGTGGGTCCCCAGAGAATATCATAACCAAAAGTATTAGATGACTGGGCTCTCCTGTCTGTGGTGCACTCAGTGCTGGGGGAGAATCATGTGACTCTGCAGGGGTGGGGCACTGGAGGCATTATGTGACTCTCAGTGGGAGTGTGGACATCATGTGACTCTCCACAGGGGCGGGGCAGCGGGGGACAACATGGGACTCAGTGGGGGCGGAGCAGTGGAGGCATCATGTGACTCTCAGTGGGAGTGTGGACATCATTTGAAACTTAATGGGGGTGTGGACATTATGTGACTCTCAATTGGAGCATGGAAGTGGGAACATCATTTGACTTTCAGCAGGGGTTGGGCAGTGGGGATATTATGTGACTCTCCTTATGGGTGGGGCAGAGGGTCTGGTCACATTTTATGGAAGGAGATCCTGGGGCTTATCCTGTACAATGATACAAAAATTATGACACCGGCACTCCACCACAGATAGAAACATACTGACACACATTGACCAACACATACCTTCAATTGGACGCACTAACACAAACATACTGACACACAGTAGTATGTATAGGTATACAGCGCAGTGTACAGGAGAGAGAATTCCCTCTCATTTCCCTTGGTAATACCGATGATAATGATGGTAGATTCTCTGCACTGACTCAAGAATAGAAGGGGTTATGAGGAGTGAATGGACAATTGATTCGGGTGATCGGTCTATTGATTGGCGCCTTTACTAGTTTGTCTCCATTATTGATTTCAGCCAATAGACTGACGGCAACTTGACACACCATATAATGGAGAGATATACTCACGGCAGACTGACAGTATGACAGTGACTATAATACACACCGAACATGTTGTCTTTACATTTCTACTAGATTTCTATATAATATTCACCCGTATTTCTATCATTTGTACTGCACAAAGGCAGAGGATGGGGGTATTTAAACAATGACAATGAAAATAAGCCAGGCAGATTCTCCCCACTGGAAAAAAATGCCCAGATATGGATCATCCTCTGAACACCTCCACCCAGATATGGTTCATCCCTTGAACACCCCCACTCAGATATGGATCGCCCTGTGAACACCTCCACCCAGATATGGATCATCCCTTGAACACCCCCACACAGAAATGGATCATCCCTTGAACACCTCCAACCAGATATGTATGAACCCTTGAATACCTCCATCCAGATATGGATCATCTCCTGAACACCTCCATCCTGTTATGGATCGTACCCTGAACACCTCCACTCAGATATGGATCACCCCCTGAACACCTCTACCCAGTAATGGATCATCATGTGAACACCTCCACCCAGATATGGATCACCCCCTGAACACCTCTACCCAGTAATGGATCATCATGTGAACACCTCCACCCAATTATGGATCATCCCCTGAACACCTCCCCCTAGATATGTATCTTCCACTGAATACCTCCACCCAGATATGGATCATCCCCTTAACACCTTCACCCAGATGTGGATCATCCCCTGAACATCTCTATTCAGATATGGATAATCCCCTAAAAACCTCAACCCAGATATGGATCATCCCCTGAACACCTCCACCCAGATATGGATCATCCCCTGAACACCTCCACCCACATATGGATCATCCCCTGAACACCTGCACCCAGTTATGGATCATCCCCTGAACACCTGCACCCAGTTATGGATCATCCCCTGAACACCTGCACCCAGTTATGGATCATTCCCTGAACACCTCCACTCAGATATGGATCATCCCCTGAACACCTCCACCCAGTAATGGATTATTCCCTGAACACCTCCAGCCAGATTCGGATCGTCCTCTGAACACCTCCAGCCAGATTCGGATGGTCCTCTGAACACCTCCAGCCAGATTCGAATCATCCCCTGAACACCTCCACCCAGTGATGGATCATCATGTGAATACCTCCACCCAGATATGGATCTTCCACTGAATACCTCCACCCAGATATGGATCAACCCCTGAACACTTCCACCCAGATATGGATCTTCCACTGAATACCTCCACCCAGATATGGATCTTCCACTGAATACCTCCACCCAGATATGGATCAACCCCTGAACACTTCCACCCAGATATGGATCAACCCCTGAACACCTCCAGACAGATTCGGATCATCCTCTGAACACCTCCACCCGGATGTTGATCATCCACTAAATATCTCCACCCAGATATGGATCATCCCCTTAACATCTACACCAAGATATTGATCATCCCCTGAATACCACAACCCAGATATGGAACATCCTCTAAACACCTCCACCCAGACAGTATGACAGTGACTATAGTTGTTTGTAACTGTTATTAGGTAGATTAATATTACAAGAATGCTGTGAGATTCTTTGTCTGACAGAGTGCTGGTTTGATGACCATCCCCCCAAAACCCTAATTGTTGTACTCTTCACACGACACCTTTGAAAGACAAACAGTTCTGCTGCCAGGATGTTAAATAAAGATGGAGCTCCTGCATAGTTCACCGGCAGCACCCAACTTAATTATAATGGAGTGTTAATTAACAAGCTAAATTGCAATGGAATTGCATATAAGGGGCCCATGATGTGTACCAACGGCTCCAATCAATTCTAATACTACCATTACAGAAAGCAATCCAGACAGTCCTCACCACTTCACCTTACATGTTATGTTGTATGTTACACAGCCCTTCACCTCCTTCATCCTATATGTTATGTTGGATAAAACATAGTCCTGACCCCTGCACTCTATATGTTATGTTGGATAAAACATAGTCCTGACCCCTGCATCCTATATGTTATGCTGTATATTACATTGCTCTGCATCCCTGAATCAGATACAGTATGTTATCTTCTACTTTATAGAGTCCTGACCCCTGCACTCTATATGTTATGTTTAAATGTACATAGTTCTGACCCCTGCACCTTATACTGTATGTTATGTTGAATATTACATAGCCCTGCGCCTTATATGTTATATTGTATATTACATAGTTCGGACCCCTGCACTCTATATGTTATGTTGTATATTACATATTTCCGACTCCTGCACCTTATATGTTGTATTTCACATAGCCCTACACCCAATATGATATATTGTACATTACATAGTCCTGACCCCTGCACCCAATACTTTATGTTGTACATTACATAGTCCTGACTCCTGCACCTTATATGTTGTATTTTACATAGCCCTACACCAAGTATTTGTATACTGTATGAAGTTTCCTCCACCTTGATTTTATATTGAGATTGCTCAATTGTATGTGTTCTTTATATGTAATAAATTATATAGTTTTTTTTACTTTAAGTCTACTATTGTTTATTAGTATCGAAATAGTCCACAATCTTTTCCATTTGGTTGGAGCTTGTGGTAGAATAGCTTCAGCAACTTTCCCCACCCTCCCACCTTTCTCTGCTATATGTTATGTTGTACAATACATAGTCCTGACCCCTGCGCCTTATATGTTATGTTGTACAATACATAGTCCTGACCCCTGCGCCCTACATGTAATGTTGTACAATACATAGTCCTGACCCCTGCGCCTTATATGTTATGTTGTACAATACATAGTCCTGACCCCTGCGCCCTATATGTTATGTTGTACAATACATAGTCCTGACCCCTGCGCTTATATGTTATATTGTACATTACATAGTCCTGACCCCTGCACCCTATATGTTATGTTGTACAATACATAGTCCTGACCCCTGCGCCCTATATGTTATGTTGTACAATACATAGTCCTGACCCCTGCGCTTATATGTTATATTGTACATTACATAGTCCTGACCCCTGCGCTTATATGTTATGTTGTACATTACATAGTCCTGACCCCTGCGCCCTATATGTTATCTTGTACAATAAATAGTCCTGACCCCTGCACTTATATGTTATGTTGTACAATACATAGTCCTGACCCCTGCGCTTATATGTTATGTTGTACATTACATAGTCCTGACCCCTGCGCCCTATATGTTATGTTGTACAATACATAGTCCTGACCCCTGCGCTTATATGTTATATTGTACATTACATAGTCCTGACCCCTGCACCCTATATGTTATGTTGTACAATACATAGTCCTGACCCCTGCGCCCTATATGTTATGTTGTACAATACATAGTCCTGACCCCTGCGCTTATATGTTATATTGTACATTACATAGTCCTGACCCCTGCGCTTATATGTTATGTTGTACATTACATAGTCCTGACCCCTGCGCCCTATATGTTATCTTGTACAATAAATAGTCCTGACCCCTGCACTTATATGTTATGTTGTACAATACATAGTCCTGACCCCTGCGCTTATATGTTATGTTGTACATTACATAGTCCTGACCCCTGCGCCCTATATGTTATGTTGTACAATACATAGTCCTGACCCCTGCGCTTATATGTTATATTGTACATTACATAGTCCTGACCCCTGCGCTTATATGTTATATTGTACATTACATAGTCCTGACCCCTGCGCTTATATGTTATGTTGTACATTACATAGTCCTGACCCCTGCGCCCTATATGTTATGTTGTACAATACATAGTCCTGAACCCTGCGCTTATATGTTATGTTGTACATTACATAGTCCTGACCCCTGCGCCCTATATGTTATCTTGTACAATAAATAGTCCTGACCCCTGCACTTATATGTTATGTTGTACAATACATAGTCCTGACCCCTGCGCTTATATGTTATGTTGTACATTACATAGTCCTGACCCCTGCACCCTATATGTTATGTTGTACAATACATAGTCCTGACCCCTGCGCTTATATGTTATGTTGTACATTACATAGTCCTGACCCCTGTGCCCTATATGTTATGTTGTACAATACATAGTCCTGAACCCTGCGTCCTATATGTTATGTTGTACAATACATAGTCCTGAACCTGCGCTTATATGTTATGTTGTACAATACATAGTCCTGAACCCTGCGTCCTATATGTTATGTTGTACAATACATAGTCCTGAACCTGCGCTTATATGTTATGTTGTACAATACATAGCCCTAACCCCTGCACCCTATATGTTATCTTGTACAATAAATAGTCCTGACCCCTGCACTTATATGTTATGTTGTACATTACATAGTCCTGAACCCTGCGTCCTATATGTTATGTTGTACAATACATAATCCTGACCCCTGCGCTTATATGTTACATTGTACATTACATAGTCCTGACCCCTGTGCCCTATATGTTATGTTATTCAATACATAGTCATGACCCCTGCGTTTATATGTTACATTGTACATTACGTAGTCCTAACCCCTGCACCCTATTTGTTATCATGTACAATACATAGTCCTGACCCCTGCGCTTATATGTTTTGTTGTACAATACATAGTCATGACCCCTGCACTTATATGTTACATTGTACATTACATAGTCCTAACCCCTGCGCTTATATGTTATGTTGTACAATACATAGTCCTGACCCCTGTGTTTATATGTTATATTGTACATTACAAAGTCCTGGCCCGTATACGCTGTGTTGTACATTACAACACTCATCTGACTGTAGTAGGAATCAGTCTCAATCCCGCACAACGTACCGATAGCTGAGCAATTAGTTTCAGTGGCTCACTGCAATGGCGGGGTCATGTGATCAGCCCTGGAAAGAAATGAGATGGACCTGTAATTGGGTGACGCACATGACGAGCATTTCATAGTAGCGCAGCGATTGGACACACCCGGTGGCCACATCAGAAATCCGTCTTCACGCTTACAATCACATTTCCGGCTGCGCTTCCCGCTGAGCGACTTGGCGGGGCGGCGACTCCGGGACGGATCTTTACTGAATTAATTGCAGGATTCCTGGAGGTGGTGGGACACGGCGCGGAACATCAGTGATGAGAAAAGGAGTTCGCCTCCATCACAGGTCCCCGGTAATTGGCTTCCACCGCTCCAGCATTGTGGCCGTAATTACAGGGGGGATCCGGCAGGCGGGAAAGCGTCAGTGCTCCGGGAGCCTCAGTGAGCAGCCGTGACCACCCACCTGCCAGGGCTGGGGGAAATCACAGGAAAAAAATGGCAGTCATTGCCTACCTTCTCCTGACAATGCCACCAGCCTGGCTGTCTATGGGCATCACCCCAGAACAAGCATGCAGACAGGGAAGCCCTCGTCTTCATAATCATCAATGCCGCCGGATCAGCATGACAGCCAGGCAAATAGTATTTTCACAAAAGGAGAGGTCAGCCTTCCTACAGCTCTCCTTTATTACGACAAACTCTCTGTAAATAATCCTCCGCTGACAGCTGTTTGGAAACAACGGGAGGTCAGGTGTGCGCAGAAAAATATCTTCCCCTCAGGATCAGAAATTCATCCCAGAGATCTGATAAACCTTCTGCAGAGTTCAGGTTTCTGTTGCTGTCTGTGCCCCCCCTCTATGGAGATTAAGCACACTTCCTGGCCTGGTTACACCTGTGACACACAGCTAGACTCCAGGCGGCTCTAGCAACCAGTGACCAGGAGTAGAGTCAGGACAGGTGGAGGCAGAGCCAGAGCAAGCGCTACAGTGGCTCAGTCCGTCCCTGTCCCCTGCATTCCAGACTGCTCCCTTTCTTTTAATTGGGGGGGGGGGGGTTAACATAGGGGGTACGGAGCCACTGGCTCCAAGACTTCAGCCCAGATCCGCGGGACCCAGGGACTTACCTCAAATCGCGGGACGGTCCCGCACAATCCGGGATGGTCCCACGGAATCTGGGACGGTTGGGAGGTAAGCACAGGACAGGAAGTGATCAGGGTCACAGTAATCAGCAGTACCTGGACAGGGTCGTTCAGCGCCCAGGGCAAGGATCCAGAATTTCTCCCCCCTCCCTCACTGTTATTACATGCTATAGAATAGGTATATCACTCTGCATCTATTCTTTGCCCCCCTTGCTTGTCTGCGCCCAGGGCAGCTTGCCCTCCTGCCCATCCCTTGTCCCTGGCCCTAAGAGTCCATTTACGCTTGAGTGTTGCGTTAAGAAAAGTGCGGTATTCAGCATCTGCATAATGCATGTTCAACACACATGCGGTTAACACAACACACAGGTGTGAATGGGGCCCTTTAAGAGGAGCTCCAGGCCGTAACCCTCCCTATGGGTACGCCGAGTCCTGGAAATTATGTCACATGATAGCGATGACGTCACAGCATCTCACCGAAGCCAGCTCTACGCTGTGCCGGTGATTGCCATCTCCTGCTACAGATCTGCAAACTCTTCACACAGACAGTGATTAGGCGACAACCACATAAACCACCGCTGTCCCCTGCAGAGGGACTGTCACATACTGCACGGAGCTGACAATCTATTGACACAGCTGCAAAAATGGCGCTTTCCCCTTGACCTCAGGCTGTGACAACATCTGCGCAAACACAGCTATCAGGCTGTATAATGTAACGGCAGGTAGATTAGTCAACAGCACACAGAGCTCACCGCCGCCATGTTAGTACGAATGTGCCTTGTGTATATTTGTATATATACTGTGTGTATGTGTATATACACACACACACACACACACACACAAACACACACACATACCAACCAATACCCAAACACACACACACACACCAATACCCACACACACTCTTTATTTTACAAATAAACATTACATGTCAAAGGATTCCCAGAGCACTCTGGGTTATTTAAAAAGACAGTCTCCTTTCCGGCGGCTGTCTCTTATTGACACATCAGATGGAGCTGTACAAAAGGAAAGAGTGGAGTCATAGCTTTGGAACAGGGAGGCGTCTCTGATTTGGAA
The DNA here is from genome assembly GCF_042186555.1 of Aquarana catesbeiana. NCBI lineage: Eukaryota > Metazoa > Chordata > Amphibia > Anura > Ranidae > Aquarana > Aquarana catesbeiana. The sequence continues at coordinate 17,464,843 of NC_133330.1, read as the reverse complement.
GGGGAGGAGTCTATGCTTTGACTCATTGCTCTTTGTTTACATTTTATCCTAAGCTATTGATCTCTGTAAACATCTGTCATTTTAGTCTCCTTTTAGGCGGGCTGTCTCTGATGGACACATCAGATTTAGTAGTACAAAAGGAAAGGGTGAAGTCATAGCTCTAGACAGGAGTCTCTGCTTTGAAAGGGGAGGAGTCCTTGCTATAAAAGGGGAAGAGTCTATGCTTTGACTCATTGATCTGTGTTTACATTTTTATCCTGAGCTATTGATCTTGCCAGGGCTGGGCTCAGCCCTTCCTTCTCAGAGTTGGCCGCTCACCCATCGGCTAATTGCCAGTTCCTATCTCTCCACAGTTACTCAGCTGTTGATGATATCCTGCTCGTCAGTCCTGCCTACATAAGCCATCCAGCCCAAAGGATCTTTGCCTTCACCTTGGTCAACATCACAGAGACTATCTCCTGCGTTTCTGTTTAAAGACTTGCTTTGCTGACATCCCTTCTGGCTCCAGGTCCTGCTTGCTGTTGCACTACATTGATCCCTGACGTCTGGCTTGGCTGACTATCCGTTCTAGTTACTGAACTTTGGCTATGTTTTGACTACGTTTGTTCTTTTTACTTTTATTATTAAACTATTGTGATTTAACTGTACTTCTGTCTCAGCCTGATTTCATGGTTTCTGACAGATCTCTGTAAATGTCTGTCATTTTGGTCTCTTTTCAGGTGGGCTATATTATCAAATGGAGCTATATAAAGGAAAGGGTGAAGTCATAGCTTTAGAAAGGGGAGGTGCCTCTGCTTTGGGAAGGGGAGGAGTCCCTGCTATAAAAGGAGAGAAGTCCATGCTCCGACTCATTGCTCTGTGTCAACATTCTATCCTGAGCTATTGATCTCTGTAAACGTCTGTCATTTTAGTCTCCCTTCAGATGGGCTGTCTTTGATTAAAACATCAGATGGAGTTGTACAAAAGGAAAGGGTGGAGTCATAGCTCTGAAAAGGGGAGGAGTCTCTGTTTTTAAAGTGGAGGAGTCCCTGCTGTGACAAGGGAGGAGTCTATGTTCTGACTCATTGCTCTGCGTGAACATTTTATCCTGAGCTATTGATCTCTGTAAACATTTTTCATTTTACAGCAATGACAGTGGACAGAGATAAACAGGAGAGAAGTAGGTCCACCTGCCAACTACAAAACATTAAACTAATTAAAAAAAAAAAATCAGTGTTCACTTTTTTTTGGGGGGGGGGGGGGGGGTATAAAATCACCAAATATCCCCTTTCTTTAACCACTTTTCCGCCCACATAACACATATGTGTGGGGGCAAAGAGGGTGGGCTATAATGCCAATGCACGGCAGATCTTTCTGTGCTGGGAGCGTGCTCAATGCGCACTCCCAACAAGATGACTGAGCTGTCGTATACATGGGAAGGGCTTCTGATCATGTGATCACAGTGACAGCCTATTATAGTGGTCACATGATCAGGAAGTCCCATTTCCCAAAGGTGTAAAGACCCATTTTAGGTGATGCCAAGGTTGGGTGGGAAGTGATTAAGTGTACCTGTCACAGGAGGAATATAAGGCAGCCAAGCCTAGTTGACTAAGAAGGAAAGGATTGACATGACGTCTGGGCAACCAGCAGAGTACGTTTCACCCCACATATTCTTATCTTTGAACCTGATGCAATGAAGTTCCCTCCCAAGAAGTAAATCCCGAGTTCCCCTTTAACTGACCCCCGGGGGGCCCCCAGCGCTGTCAAGGTACGTAACACTTTGCTGTGAGCGTTCAGCCACGGCACCCTGAAGGGACATGAACATCGATTTCACGGAGTTCGGATCCGGCCTATCCTGGTGGAGCGGCACTCAGGCCGGGGCGGGCGGTTGCCATGGCAGCAGGATGCGTTCCGAACTCCAATAACAGACACAATTATGGACGCTGCAGTCGGCCGGCCATGAAAAAAAAAATATCCCAAGCTAGGTGACCCCCTGCCGGTGGCGACGGCGAGAAATAAAGATCAACCGATGAGCCGGAGAGCAGCGGACGCCATCCAAAAGCCCGAACGCGGCTTTCTGATTGGATGAGCACCGCGACACAGCACACGATGTGCAAGATTAACTGAGGTGCAGCCAGAGGAGGACGGCGAGCAATTAATGGACGTCCCCGGGAATCATTTCCGCTCTCTCTCTCTCCCCAGAGGATGAAGATCATCACTAAATTATAACATCAACTCAGCCGAGAAAAAATTCTCATTAATAAGCTGTGTGGAGGCGGGATGGCGGTTCGTGTGACCAGTTCTGTGCTCCCGTTTGCTGCCAGACCGTGCAACGTGTCTGTACAAGTGCAGGAGGGACTACTACTGCCAGTGTTAGTGCCCGTGTATCAGGCATAACACCTGACCGATTGTTCAACTACAACCGATGAGCACAGCAGCTAAGCCGGGGGCCCTCAGGGGCCCCCGTGTGTGCTGCCCTTAGGGACTGCTTTGTGACCTCTACCTTTATCAAGCAAATCCCTCAGATAATAATCCCCATTGGCCGCCTCTTGCGTGACAGGTGGAATTGCGTGAAAGCAGCCCACACAAAATCGCAAGTGGGAACGCTACGTGAAATGTGAAGTAGCGGTGAACAGAAAAGGTTATAGATACTATCTAATACAGTTATAACTACAGAAAATCAAAAATAATAATGCGCCAACCAGAGGGAAGAGCAGCCAACACAACAATCAGACAAATAGTAATAAGGATATAATATAAGTGAGTGTGGCGCTAAAAGTATAATATATGTACGTTATTGGGCAAAGCCAGACCGAATGTCATCTGAAAGGCAATATGCACAATAAAGTGTATTGATGAAAATTGATCGTATAAAAACTGTTAGCTGACACTAGCAGAAATAAGTACTGTGAAATAAAAAACAATATAAACCTGAAGGTGTTTAGGTGAAACACACAAGTAGATGTATAAACTGTTAGCTGACACCAGCAGAAATAATTACTGTGTACTGATATGAAAAAAAGTGGAAAAAAGATGTGTGTGAGTATTAAAAGAACTACAAATCCCCACAGTGGGGAGGAGCAGTTATATGCATGTGGAACAAAGATGATGTGAAAATACTAAAACATCACAAAAACTGTGCTAAACGCAAATAGGTATTTAAACATAAAGTGAGGAGGTAGGATTTAGATAATAAAATAATAAAAATGTGAGTTGTGAACACATGGACTACTAATGAAACTAAAAGTCCATCCTGAACTCATAGGTTACTGTCGTAACTCAAAGTCCGAAAATGCAGCTGAAACGATCAACAGCAGGCGGAAATAGTATTGAGGGGCCCTTAAATCCGGGAATGGCATCCACAAGACAAGGTATCCAACATCTGTATGAACGGGATAGGCAAAAATACCCTTACCAGCAGTGATGGACTCCCAGCCAGCGGCTAGGGAGTCAAACAGGCTTGTAATGGAGCGGGGGGAATAGCTCTTTGTTCCCAACAGCTGAAGATGGTGGAAAAACAGCAGCACTCACCGACCAAACCTCTCTGCTCACACTGACCCTCAGCTTTAAAGATGCCGGTGGAGGGTTGCTCATCAAAGGTCCGGCTCCGTGGATTAGATGTAGGTCCTCAAATGGATAGGGATAAAAAAGAAAACTTCCCCATGGTGTAAATCAGCTTTTGAAAAGCTTTATTTAAAACAAAGTAGTAAAACACACTCTGGCTCATAAATAGAAGTCAGGTATGAAAGGGTATAAAAAGCGCTATAAGTCAAATGGTGGCAAGACAGGCATAACAAACCCTACGTGTTTCGTCCATACCCCAGTCGAAGTCCTATCGGACGAAACGCGTAGGATTTGTTATGCCTGTCTTGCCACCAACGAAACGCGTAGGGTTTGTTATGCCTGTCTTGCCACCATTTGACTTTGAGGAAGTTGATAGCCAGTAGCCAATAGCTGCCCTAGCGTCAGTTTTCGTCCGTCGGACTAGCATACAGACGAGCGGACTTTACGATAGGAACTGGGTCCGGCGGAGTTCCGACGTAAAGATTTGAAACATGTTCCAAATCTAAAGTCCGTCAGATTTTCGACTGAAAAAGTCCGCTGCAGGTCCCACACGGTCGAACTGTCCGCCGGACTCGGTCCGTCGGACCAGTCCGGACGAAAAGTCCGCTCGTGTGTACGCGGCATATGGTTTATAACGGGGGTCTCCAAACTTTTTTAAGCAAAGGGCCAGTTTTCTGTCTTTCGGGCTTTGGGTGGGCCGGCCTGTGGTCAGTGGAAGAAAGCAATGCCCCATCATTGATTGTAATGGGAGAAATAGTACCCCTTTTGGTACCAGTGGGAGGTATAGTGCCCCATTGATGCTGTCATTGAGAGTAATGGTGTCCCATCATTGGGGTCAGTTGAAGGAGTAGTGCACCAAGGGCCGGATAAATGCAAGCAAAGGGCCACATCCGGCCCCAGGGTCGCAGTTTGGAGACCACTGATTTATAACATACACCTATGTGAACACACACACATACAAAAAAAAAAATTCCTAGGGTAGGCTGCATTCCCATCTCCACGTAGCGTATTTTTCAGGCATTAACGAGCGTCATGCATAGGGCACCACGTTCTATGGAATAGACTGTCCTATGTGCGACAAGCGCACCAAAAAAGCCCCTGTACTTTTTTTTGGCGTGTTTTTTACCACTTTTTTTGGTGCGTTTGCAGCCCGATTGTCGCTCAAAAAAACACGCAGAAAACGCAGTGCCCACTAGACACACTTGGGATGCCATTAATATTTATTGGGCGCGCAAGCTCGATGCTCGTTTGCAACATGTTTTCATGGAAGGCGTGGCAAAACACGTGTTTTCGCAAACCGGAAACGTGGAGATGTGAACAGGACCCAGTGTGTAAGACTCTTTGGTGAATTTTTAAGGATCAGCAGTATCGTCATGTCTGATTATAGGTGGTCGAGCGTTCTGCGCAGTGCACATCGGGTACACCACAAGAAAATGATATAGACGGGATATGAACATCTGTATGCACCGGGGATATTTGTGAATAAGGCTTCACATCCCATAGACTTCCGTACGCACGATTGTATTCTGACCCCGCCTATAACTGCATTCGTCGTCACGGAGGATCCGCCATAACGGACTTTCTAGTAATCTGCGTTTAGGAATATTGCAGCGTCACCTTGGGTTTTGTGTGCCACCATGTTGTCTCAACACACAGCGTAGGATGGAACCCTGACGTGGGTGTCAAAGTTGACTATACGCAGCGATTGCGTTGTTGAAGGTTTTCCGTAGTGTTGGCAAAACACATGTTTTCGCAGCGGTTTGCCGCGCAATAGGAAATGTGGAAATGTGAACAGGGCCCAATGTGTAAGACTCTTTGGTGAATTTTTAGGATCAGCAGTATCGTCATGTCTGAGTGTCGTAGTATCGATGCTGATACTAAGCATTTGCACGAGTATCAGTACTCGTGCAAATACACCAATACCTGAAACTGATACTTTCAGTCTCGGTTCTTTGGGGTCTCCCCCACTGACAGCTGAAATGTAAAAAAAAAGGCGATTATCGGTTATTAAGGAGCAGGGGGCCGCTGCGTCCTTAACAACCGATGACTCATTCAGCTGTCAGTGGGATTCCCCTGTTGACAGCTGAAGTGTTAAAAAAGTCCGGTAATTGGAGCTGTCAAAAAAAAAAAAAAAAAAAAGCAGCCATCCAATGTTTATCAACAACATTGCTCAGCAGCTGAAACACTATAAAATGAAACAATGTTTCTTTTTGTATCTTTCTGTTTCTTCATCTACAGATCAAAGGGATGAACTTAGATCTGCAGATGAAGTCAGTTTAAAGCAACTTGTCAAGTAAAAAAAAAAACCTTTTTGTGTGTTTTTTATTAAATGTTCCTCTTTTTTACCCTCTTTTTAACCATTAATTTACTCTAATCAGCCTTAATTAATTCCCTATTCTCCTTCATTTAATTATTATTTTCTTTTTTTTTTTTTTTAATTTTACCTCTTTTCCTTACCCCCCTCCCAAAACAAAAAAAAAGAAACAAAAAAACCCCTCCATTTAATTCTCCCCCCTCCCCTTCCCCTCCCTCCCCCCACTAATTATTATTAAGGATGAGCTCTGGCGTGTTCGCATGCTGCACGTGCCGATCCCGCCAGGAAGTCGGCACGGCGCAGCGCTAATCACAGGCAGTGAGACATTTCCCGATGTGTGGCTGCAGAGCTCGGGAAAATGTCTCACTGCCTGTGATTAGCGCTGCGCCGTGCCGACTTCCTGGCGGGATCGGCACGTGCAGCATGCGAACACGCCGGAGCTCATCCTTAATTATTATTTTCCTGCTGTTTTTTTTGTTCACTTCTATTTTATATACGATTAACAATGAAAACTTTTTTGTTTGCTTTGTTCGTTAATATTTTTACACCTTTTAGCATATATTTACACATTTAACATTGAAAAAGCGCAAAAAAAAACAAACAAAAAAAAAAACTATTTATTTCATTTGTAAATAACTTTTCAATGCTTTATACTATTGCTGACAGCTGAAGTGAAAACAAAACAGTTGCGGTAGGTATCGGTAATTGGTATCGGCGAGGACTAAAACAAAAGTATCTGTACTCGTACTCGTAAAAAAAAAAAAAATGGCATCGGTGCATCTCTAGGTTTCTACATTAGGGACTCCATAGAAGGAAAACAGATTTATTGCTACACAGAAAAGTCCTTTATTCCAGCAGGAGATGCTCACATCGCTGACACGGGACACAAAAACATAACGTTGCACTTGGTGTGTTCCCAACGCTCCCCCCCCCCCCCCATAATTCCCGCCATCAGTTCCCAGGACCCCGGACTCCGGAGTTCAGTTCATATAAGTGTGTTCAGGCGGACTTTGGATCAGGGCGGAGATGGTTAATGAGCCGCTCCGGACATAACTGAGCGCAGGATCAGAGGCGACACCGCAGGACCCCGTCACACCTCGCAGCCCAGCGTGTGAGCGTTCCACCATTATTGGGGCGTATTCACCGCGGTTCTGTGACTCCGGCGTGTCTTGTGGCGCTACACAAACATCTGATGCTATTTTAATAAAACAATTCATCCAGATAAATATTTATTGCGTGTCTGGACTTTGCTGGAGAGGACAGGGAGGCCAATCAGTGCCCCCCCACACACACAGAGCGCGCACCAAGATGCGCCATTTTACCAATCACATAATGTAACATGTTTCTGTCCACATTAATCTTACATTACGATACTGAATCTGGCCTGGGTGCCCCATGATTGAAAATTGCCTGCAGAGCTTCAGAGTTCACACAGCTTTCTCCTAGAGCAGTGGTCTCCAAACTGTGGTCCGTATGGATGTGGCTCTTTGCCTGCCTTTACCCCGCCCTTGGGGCACTATTTCTCCCACTGATGCCAATGATGGGGCACTATTCCACCTATTATACCAACAATTGGGCACTGCTCCTACCACTGACTATTCCTGCAAATTCCTCCGATACCAATGATGGGGCACTATTCTTCCCGCTAATGCCAACAAAGGGGCACTATTTCTCCAAAGATACCAATGATGGGGCACTATTCTTCCCACTAATGCCAACAAAGGGGCACTATTTCTCCAAACGATACCAATGATGGGGTACTATTAATCTGACTGATGCCAACAAAGGGGCACTATTTCTAAAATTGATACCAATGATGGGGTACTATTCTTCCCACTGATACCAACAATAAGGCACTATTCCCCCCCATTAAAGCCCATGATGGGGTATTGCTTATTCCCATGGACGGCATGGCATTTTTTTACTCCCACCAGCCACTGTCCGACCCCCCCAAAAGCCTGAAGGACAGTAAACTGGCCCTTTGTTTAGAAAGTTTGGAGACCCCTGTTCTAGAGAGACAGAAATATTACTACAAGTCCTGACAAGTCTGACCAACCACCACCATGCTGGGAAATGTAGTTTATCACCTATTGGATGGTTCTGGTCCTCTCACCTAGTGAAGTCATTTTTGATGCAGCAAGTATGCTTAGGGGGTACCATCTGTCCTAGTGTACAGGGCCTGGGTCAGCAGGGGGGCCCAGGCAGCAGGGTGGATCGGATGTGAGCAAGGAGGGTGATCAGTGCGGCAGGGGGGAAATTACTGGAACCGATCCCCTGTATGGTGCGCTCTCTGCAGCAGCTAAAAGCCAGCTTCTTCTCCTCTCCCTCTTGCTAGCTTTCTGCTGCTGCAGAGAGAGCCATACAAAAGATTGGTTCCAGTAATTGCCCCCCCCCCTCGTTATCGATCACTCACTGTGTTCATTCATAACTGAAATATTGACTGTATGGGGCCCTCTGTCAGATTGCCTTTATGGGGCTCTGTGGTTTCTAACAGAAGACCTGCAAGTATGAGTACCCGGCCTGTACATCTGCCCCTCCCCTGCTTACCTTCCACTTTCCCGTGTTATTCTCTGCACTAGTGGAATCACTGATTAATAGAGCCAATTTCTGCAGCTGATCAGTAACTCCCAGAATTCCCTGATCACTACATTGAGACTCCAGGAATTCCCTTAACATTTCCCTTGTTCAATCTACTGTAGAGAGAGAGCTCCACCCTTCATGTTAGTACAAAACAAACCTACATGGAGGGATTGCTTTATACAGTCACCACTGAGCTGCCAACATGGTGGCGCCACAACAGATGTTGAATGAGAGAGAACTGCAACTCCGACCATTGGGGGCCACCATGTTTCCCCCTATACCCAGTGAGTGTGACTGGCTGGAGAGGAAGTGAATATTACTTCCTGAAAATTCTCAGTGGCTGGCACAGCTTGAAAACAGTTGTGGCATTCTGTGGTGATCATTGGTGATGTTCTGCATCTGTCACTGGTCATGTTCTGCGATTGTCATTCATGATGTTTTGTAGTGGTCACTGGTGGTGATCTGCAGTGGTCATGGGTGGCAGTCATTTGTTGTGTCCTTGGTGGTGTTCTTCGGCAATCATTGGTGGTGCTCTGCGATAGTCATTCATGGTGTTCTGCAGTGGTCATTAGTGGTGTTCTACAGCAATCATTGGTGGCGTTCTGTAGCAGTCATTAGCAGCATTCAGCAGTGATCATTGGTGGTGTTCTGAGGCAGTCATGGGTCTTGTTCTGTAATAGTTATTGCCCGTGTTCTGCAGTGGTCACTGGTGGTCAGAGGTTTTTCGTGGCGTTCTGTGTCTGTCATTAGTGGCATTCTTTGGCAGTCATTGGTGGTGTTCGGTGATAGTCATCCATGGTGTTCCGTGACAGTTATTAGTGATGTTCTGAGGCAGTCATTGGTGGTGTTCTACAGTGATCATTGGTGGTGTTCTGGTGCAGTCTTTGCTGGCATTCTACAGTGGTCATTGATGGGGTTCTGTGATAGTTATTCATGGTGTTCTGTGGTGGTCATTGGTGTCCTGCGGCAATCATTGGTGGCATTCTGCGGTGGTCACTGGTGGTGTTCTTCAGCAGTCATTGGTGGTGATCTGCGGTGGTCAACAGCGGTTTAATGCAATGATCATTGGTGGTGTTCTGTGGCAGGCACTGGGGTTCTGTGATAGTTATTCATGGTAATCTGTGACGGTCATTGGTGTTCTGGAACAGTCATTGGTGGCATTCTGCAGCAGTGTTTGCTGGTGTTCTGCAGTGATCATTGTTATTGTTCTGTACAGGTGACTGGTTGCATTCTGCGGTGTTCATTGGTGCTGTTCTGGGGCAGTCATTGGTGGTGTTCTGTGGTGGTCATCATTGGTGTAATGCACTGATCATTGGTGGTGTTCTATGGTGATCATTAGAGGTGTTCTGCAGAAGTCATTGGTGTGTTCTGTGGTGGTCATTGGTGGTGTTCTTTGGGGATCATTGATGGCATCCTGTGGTGGCCATTGGTGGTTTTCTCCAGTGATCATTGGTAGTGTTCTGTGGTGGCCTTTGGTGGAGTTCTATGGTGATCATTGCTGGAGTTCTGTGGTGGCCATTATTGGTGCTCTCCAGTGATCATTGGTAGTGTTCTGTGGTGGCCATTGGTGGTGTTCTCTGGTGCCCATTGGTAGTGTTCTCTGGTGCCCATTGGGGGTGTTCTGAGGTGGCAATTGGTGGGGTTTTCCGGTGATCATTGCTGGCATCCTGTGGTGACCACTGGTGGTTTTCTCCAATGATCATTGCTAATGTTCTGTGGTGGCCATCGGTGGTGTTCTCTGGTGATAACTGGTGGTGTTCTGTGGTGGCCATTGGTGGTGTTCTGTGGTGGCCATTGGTGGAGTTCTCTGGTGATCATTGGTGGTGTTCTTTGGTGACCATCAATGGTGTTCTCCAGTGATCACTGGTAGTGTTCTGTGGTGGCCATTGGTGGAGTTCCCAGGTGATCATTGGTGGCGTTCTGAGGTGGCCATTTGCAGTGTTCTCCAGTGATCATTGGTAGTGTTCTGTGGTGGCCACTGGCAGGGTTCTCTGGTGCCCATTGGTAGTGTTCTGTGGTGGCCATTGGTGGTGTTCTGTGGTGGCCATTGGTGGAGTTCTCTGGCGATCATTGGTGGTGTTCTGTGGTGACATCAATGGTGTTCTCCAGTGATCATTGGTAGTGTTCTGTGGTGGCCATTGGTGGAGTTCCCAGGTGATCATTGGTAGTGTTCTGTGGTGGCCATTGTTGGTGTTCTCTGGTGGCCATTGGTGGTGTTCTGTGGTGGTCATTGGTGATGTTCTATGGTGGGCATTGGTGGAGTTCTCCGGTTATCATTCTGTGGTGGTCATTGGTGGTGTTCTCCAATGACCCTTGGTGGTGTTCTGTGGTTATCAATAGTGACCTTTTGCCACTGTCATTCTGCTTAGGTGAGCTCCGAACAGGAGAGAGTTGATAGGACAGAACACAAGTAGAAGAATTCAAAACATTAGGAGATGCCTGTGTTCCCTGCCCCTCCTGTCTGAACTGAAGAAGGTTATGGTGAGAAAGGAAATGTTAAGCTCCCCTAATGTGCCAGGAAATCCCCATCCTGCTGTGTGGAAGCTGTGAAGGGAGCGGAGCTCAGACACATCGTTTGTGAGCGTGCTGGGTTTAGAGTCTGCATTCTATTCTCATATGGAAGTGGGATATTTAAATCAATTCATCCTCAACCTGGCACCCCCCTTTATTCTGTGCTTCTTGAGCAGGAAATAAATCTTGTGTTCCAACCCTAGCTAGGGTTTAGCGAGGGGACTCGGGGTATTTATTTTTAGGGTGTAGCAGAGGACTGAGGGAATTATTAGGGTGTAGCGGAGGCCTGAGGAAATGAATTATTAGGGTGGATCAGAAGTCCCAGGGATTTCGTTGTCAGGTGGAGCGGTAGACCCCTGTCGGCACAGAGAAGTTCAGTTAAAGAAGTGACTGGAAGGTCGTGGCTATCAGCGTCACCGATCGGCGTCTCCGCCTGACATTGCATTTTATCTCCTGAGTCCCCAAATACAACATCACTACCCGCCCGGCGCCAACATTCCAATTATCCGCAGAGTCAACAAGCCGTGTTTATCCAGGACACAGCTTATCAGCAAGATGGCCGTCAAGCGGGGTGACTCCAGACAATGAGGACACTACGCTGAGAGACCGCAAGACTGACATGAACCCGGTACCAGGTCAACGCTAACACCGGAGGATGAGGATGACAAGCACGATGATTATTTCAGTAGAACTGATAAAGGTTCATCATTTGCAAAAATTAGCCAATAAACACACAGAGATTAAAGCTCCATTCACACTTTTGCGACTTGTCATGCAACTTTTGACACATAAAGCTGCATGACAAGTCGAAGCCCGTGTATTTCAATGGAAGCCTTTGAAATCTATGTGAACTTAAGTCGCAGCGAATTTAAAAAGGTTCCTGCACTACTTTGATGCGACTTGAGTGCCATAGACTTCAATGTAAACTCTCAAAAGTCACATCTTAATGTTATGAATGCAACAGTCAAAGCCAAAGTCAACAGCCAAAGTCGCACCCATCCAAAGTTGCATCAAAGTACTGTCCTCTTCGCATGTTGCAGTCATTATTGCCCCCCACCCCCTCGTGTCGCAATCATTACTGTCCCCTCCATGTGTTGTAGTCATTATTGTCCTCTTCGCATGTCACAGTCATTATTGTCCCCTCCACATGTCATAGACATTATTGTCCCCCCGCCGTGTGTTGCAGTAATTTCTGTCCTCTCTGCATGTCACAGACATTATTGTCCCCTCTATGTGTCGCAGTCATTATTGTCCCCTCCACATGTCGCAGTCCTTATTGTCCCCTCTATGTGTCGCAGTCATTATTGTCCCCTCCACATGTCGCAGTCATTATTGTCCCCATCTATGTGTCCCAGACATTATTGTCCCCTCCGCATGTCACAGTCATTATTGTCCCCTCCACATGTCATAGACATTATTGTCCCCCCGCCGTGTGTTGCAGTCATTTCTGATCTCTCTGCATGTCACAGTCATTATTGTCCCCTTCCGCATGTCACAGTCATTATTGTCCCCTCCGCATGTCACAGTCATTATTGTCCCCTCTATCTTGTCGCAGTCATTATTGTGCCCTCTGCATGTCGCAGACACTATTGTCCCCTCCATGTGTTGCAGTCATTTCTGTCCTCTCTGCATGTCACAGTCATTATTGTCCCCTCCGCATGTCGCAGACATTATTGTCCCCTCCGCATGTCACAGTCATTATTGTCCCCTCCGCATGTCGCAGTCATTATTGTCCCCTCCACATGTCACAATCATTATTGTCCTCTCCGCATGTCGCATTCATTATTGTTCCATCCGCATGTCGCAGTCATTATTGTCCCCTCCGCATGTCGCATTCATTATTGTCCCATCCGCATGTCACAGTCATTATTGTCCCCTCCGCATGTCGCATTCATTATTGTTCCATCCGCATGTCACAGTCATTATTGTCCCCTCCGCATGTCACAGTCATTATTGTCCCCTCCGCATGTCGCAGTCATTATTGTTCCATCCGCATGTCACAGTCATTATTGTCCCCTCCGCATGTCACAGTCATTATTGTCCCCTCCGCATGTCGCATTCATTATTGTCCCATCCGCATGTCACAGTCATTATTGTCCCCTCCGCATGTTGCATTCATTATTGTCCCATCCGCATGTCACAGTCATTATTGTCCTCTCCGCATGTCGCATTCATTATTGTTCCATCCGCATGTCACAGTCATTATTGTCCCCTCCGCATGTCGCATTCATTATTGTTCCATCCGCATGTCACAGTCATTATTGTCCCCTCCGCATGTCGCAGTCATTATTGTCCCCTCCGCATGTCGCAGTCATTATTGTCCCCTCCGCATGTCGCAGACATTATTGTCCCCTCCGCATGTCACAGTCATTATTGTCCCCTCCGCATGTCGCAGTCATTATTGTCCCCTCCGCATGTCGCAGTCATTATTGTCCCCTCCGCATGTCGCAGACATTATTGTCCCCTCCGCATGTCACAGTCATTATTGTCCCCTCCGCATGTCGCAGTCATTATTGTCCCCTCCGCATGTCGCAGACATTATTGTCCCCTCCGCATGTCGCATTCATTATTGTCCCCTCCGCATGTCACAGACATTATTGTCCCCTCCGCATGTCGCAGTCATTATTGTCCCCTCCGCATGTCGCATTCATTATTGTCCCCTCCGCATGTCGCAGACATTATTGTCCCCTCCGCATGTCACAGTCATTATTGTCCCCTCCGCATGTCGCAGTCATTATTGTCCCCTCCGCATGTCGCAGACATTATTGTCCCCTCCGCATGTCGCATTCATTATTGTCCCCTCCGCATGTCGCAGACATTATTGTCCCCTCCGCATGTCGCAGACATTATTGTCCCCTTCGCATGTTGCAGTCATTATTGTCCCCTCAGCACGTCGCAGTCATTATTGTCCCCTCCGCATGTCGCAGACATTATTGTTCCCTCTATGTGTCTCAGTCATTATTAACCCCCCCCCCCCCCACATGTCACAGTCATTACTGTCACCCCAGCTTGTCACCTCTGGAATATTTATCTGTAGAATTTGTAGATAAAACTTTCCATTCTCCTCCATGAAATGTGAAGCAGGAGGCAGAGCCAGACAACAGAACTGGAAAACAAAGTTTATTCTGAGAAGCCGGAGGAGGAAATTGACGGTTGTCACTTTGTAGCTGTTTTTAGTGTCGGGAAGTTGTGGAGACGTTCGGAGGTGACAATGGCTGAAATTAGAATTATGTATCTCTATAAGGTGGCACTTCCATCCGCCTATCACCTCTGAGTCCACAGATGCGGATGGGAGGGGGGGGGGGGGGGGTAACTAACACAACAGACTGGGAGAAAGATGCAACAGTACATTAAAGGAAAACTCTACATGTCATCCTATTTCCTACAATGACCCAATTTTGAGATTGTGGTTCGTCCTCTTTGTGTCACCTCTGCTAGAAGTCTTCTAATTTCACAGGAAAAATAAAAAAATTCCACCTATGATGTCATCTGTTGGTAGCATTAACACAGTTTTTTATTACACAATAAGCACCACAATGCATTGCTTCACTAACCTCCAGCTGTGCAAACACTCAATGACAGCAATCACTATGTGTACACACTAGAGAGGAAATTCTTCCTATAGACCAGGGGTCTCCAAACTTTCTAAACAAAGGACCAGTTTACTGTCCTTCAGACTTTAGGGGGGCCCCCGACTAGGGCCAGTGGGAGTAGAAAATATCCTGGCTTCCAGTGGGAATAATAAATGCCCCATCGTGGATGTCAGTGGAAGGAATAGTGCCCCATTATTGGTGTCAATGGAAAGAATTCTGCCACATCATTGGTGTCAGTGAGGGGAATAGTGGCACATTGTTGGTGTCAGTGGGAGGAATAGTGACCCATCATTGGTATCAATGAAAGGATTTATGCCCCATCGTTTGTGTCATTGGAAGGAATTGTGCCTCATTGTTGGTATCAATGGAAGGAATTTTTCCCCATCATTAGTGTCAGTGGGAGGAATAGTGCCCCATTGTTGGTGTCAATGGAAAGAATTCTGCCCCATTGTTGGTGTCAGTGGGAGGAATAGCGCCCCATTGTTGGTGTCAGTGGGAGGAATAGTGCCCCATTGTTGGTGTCAATGGAAAGAATTCTGCCCCATTGTTGGTGTCAGTGGGAGGAATAGTGCCCCGTTGTTGCTGGAGGAATAGTGGCCCATTGTTGGTATCAATTAAAGGAATTATGCCCCATCGTTGGTGTCAATGGAAGGAATTGTGCCCCATCATTGGTGACAATGGAAGGAATTGTGCCCCATCCTTGGTGTTAGTGGGAGGAATTGTACCCTTTTGATGGTGTCAGTGGGAGAATTAGTGCCCCATTGTTGGTGTCAGTGACAGGAATTATGCCCCATTGTTGGTGTCAGTGGATGGACTAGAGCCCCGAGGGACAGATAAAGGAGAGCAAAGGCCTGCATCTGGCCCCCGGGCTGCAGTTTGGAGACCGCTGCTATGGAACCCAGTAAAGCAACAGTGTGTGGGGCGTAGGGGTTGTGTCCTGGGGGATGGGTTGTGTTGGTGATTGGTTTGGAGGCTCACTTAGTGTTGGGTTGAGGGGTTCTGTGTTGTAGGACAGGGAGTGTAAGAGATCAGTCTTGGGGCTTGCTGAGTTTTGGGCTTAGTGGTTCCAAGTTGGAGGATGAGGAATGTTGGAGATCAGTTTGGGGGTTTGCTGAGTGATGGGCTTAGGGGCTAACATTTTGGAGGACATGGAGTGTCAGTTTTTGAGTTCCGTGTTGGAGGGAGAGTAGCGTTGGGGAGTTTTACTGTCAGAGAATGTAGCTTCTGCATCCACAACACCAGACTAAGGATGGGTCCTCCTGCACACTAGGAGTTTAGTCCAGGTGGATGAGGCTCCAATGTTTAGCTGTGGGCAGAGGGCACAAGTACACCACTGAGCCCCTGTCAAACTCTACTAGAGGCTGACAGTTCCTGCAGCTGGACGGGGCTGAATGAAGTTTAGGGCAGTATGCACTGAGGAACAAATGCTCAAAACACAACTAACGCGCTAACTGCACCATCTAGTCGCAGCAACTGTCAGCCTCTGACAACTGAATTTGATAGGGGCTGGATGGTACACCTGTGCCCTTCACCCACTGCTAAATGTCGCATGCACCTGGGCTAAACTCCCAGTGTGCCTAATGCTGCGTACACACGGTCGGACTTTTCGACCGGACTGGTCCGACAGACTTTCCCAGCGGACTTTCGACAGACTTTTGATGGACTTCCGACGGATTTTTTAACAAACGGACTTGCCTACACACGATCACACCAAAGTCCAACAGATTCGTACGTGATGTCTATTTGCCTTTAGTAAATCCACCCCACTGAATCTTCAGTGGCTGGTGTCTGACGTCACTTGCTGAGGATTCACAGTCCGTCAGGATTCACTCTTCTCGGTGTTTTCCTGGCAGTTAGCACATGCATACCCTCTTGTTTTGGTTTATTCCATATGAACGGCGGCAGACTCCCGGGGAAGATTGCCAGCTCCTGTGCACGCTGCCCAATCTTTGACGAGCCACCATGGCAGACAGAACTTGATGACACCAACATAGACCTGCGATGGGAATCTTCCCACGTCTGCCTCACATGACCCCCCGTGCCAGCCATGGGCACCCGTTTTGCGTTTTCTCCCCTCCGGCGATCGCTCAGGCGAATCACATTACTATGACAAGGAAAAGAGAAAAGTTAATGATTAATTAGCTGCTAATTAAAGAAATGCCCCATTAACCCCTAATCATTTCTCACTGGAATTCAAAGCAAGCAAAACACAGTCCCAGCTGGGCGCAGTGCGTGATTCTCTGAATATGCGATATTCCCAGACCATGGGGGGGGGAGGGGAGGAGGGAGATTATATCATCATTATTAGGGGTTTACTGTACTCTGCTATGGTATAATTACATATTTATAATGAAGTGGTCACATCATCGTATAACACATCTAATTATAGTCAATGATACACATTGGACATATTTACCGATATAATTACAGAACATTTCATATCAGTGTAATTATTGTGTAATATTATTATATCAGGTTGTACATATTATACTGATAATAAGACAATTATCTTTATATTGTGGCAGCTTCAGATATAATGAAGTTACATTTACACCTCCTTGTGCTATGCAATGTTTTTTCTCATCTAAGGACCGTTAAGGCCGGTTCATACCAGCTCAGGGGCGTTACGGTACGCATAACGTGCGCGCGCAGGTGTGCCTTGTGCTGCATTGTTACAATGCATGGCGGTGCTTTTTTTTTTTTTTTTTTTTAATTCATTTAATACTTCATTTAAAGCTGAATTCCAGGTATGGATATTTTTTTATTGTTCCATTGGTCCAGCTTGGCCAAAAAATAAGTGTGTATGTGCCATACCGGTGGGATCTCTCTATTACAGGCATCTCCAAACTTTCTGAACAAAGGGGCAATTTACTGTCCTTGAGGCTTTAGAGGGGCCAGTGGGATTTGAAACCGCCACGGCGTCAGTGAGTGCAAACAGTGCCCCATCATTAGTATCAGTGGAAGGAATAGTGCCCCATCATTGTTTCACTGGAAGGAATAGTGCCCCATCATTGGTTTCAGTGGAAGGAATAGTGCCCCATCATTGGTGTCAGTGGGAGGAATAGTACCCCACCATTTGTGTCAGTGGGTGGAATAGTGCCCCCTCTCTGGTGTCAGTGGGAAGAATAGTGCCCCATCATTGGTGTCCGTGAGATGAATAGTGCCCCATCAATGGTGTCCGTGAGATGAATAGTGCCCCATCATTGGTATCAGTGGGAGGAATAGTGCCCCATCAATGGTGTCCGTGAGATGAATAGTGCCCCATCATTGGTGTCAGTGGGAGGAATAGTGCCCCATCATTGGTGTCAGTGGGAGGAATAGTGCCCCATCATTGGTGTCAGTGGGAAGAATAGTGCTCCATCATTGGTGTCAGTGGGAAGAATAGTGCCCCATCAATGGTGTCTGTGAGAGGAATAGTGCTCCATTATTGATGTTAGTGGGAGGAATAGTGTCCCATCATTGGTGTCAGTGGGAGAGATGGTGCCCCATCATTGGTGTCAGTGGATGGCATGGTGCCCCAAGGGCCTGATAAAGGCAAGCAAAGGGCCACATCTGGCCCATGGGGCGCAGTTTGGAGACCACTGCTCTAGAAGCTGGAAATCACTCTAGTAGACTCCACTACTACACTGATCTCCACTTGCTTCTGGGTCCCGCGCCAAGCAGCTGCCCTACTGCAGTCTGAACACAGGGGATCAGCTGCTTGGCATTGTTGCCATTCACAGAATGCTTTGTATTTTCTCAACAAATTCAAAGTGTTCTCTGGTTGGACAAGACGGAGCGTGAGGGCAGTGACATCACGCTCTCCGTCTCGCCCAATCAGAGAATGCAAGGAGACAATGGAGATCATTGTAGTAGCTGTGTAGTAGCAGTGTTTACTATAGTGTTTTCCAGCTTCCAAGGGGATCCCACGGGTATGGTATATACGTAGTTATATTGGACGAAGCTGAATCAATGTAGCTATGTAAAAATATTGATACCTGGAATTCTTCTTCAAATCTATGAACAACAGGGCATTGTCTACATGTTTCCTCCATGCAGATCAATGCACTCATTTGCTGTTAATGATGCACATAGACAGTAATTGCTTTTTCAGTTTTGTTTCATTGAGCCTGTGTTGATCAACCTAAAGTAGAAGTTTGGGGTTTGCAAAAAAAAATTAACATATACAGTTGTGCTCAAAAGTTTGCATACCCTGAGACATTGTGAAATTGTGACATTTTGTCATTAATTATAAAAATATGACCATGATCATGCCAAAAAACTGTCTTTTATTTAAGGACAGCAATCACAGGAAGCCATTTATTATCACATCGTTTTTTGGATCCTTTTTAAATCATAATGATAACAGAAATCACCCAAATGGCCCTGATAAAAAGTTTACATACCCTGGACTTTGGTCTTTGTACAGACACAGAAGGTGGCACACATAGGTTAAAATGGCGATTAAAGGTTAATTTCCCACATTTGTGGCTTTTTGAATCACAATTAGTGTCTGTGTATAAATAGTCAATGAATTTGTAAGCTCTCACATGGAATGGAGTAAGCAGAAGGTGGAACACACACAGGTTAAAACGGCAATTAAAGGGTAATTTCCCATATTTGTGGTTTTTTAAAGCACAATTAATGTCTGTGTATAAATAGTCAATGAGTTTGTTAGATCTCACATGGATGCACTAAGCAGGCTAGACACTGAGCCATGAGGAGGTAGAAAAGAACAGTCAAAAGACCTGCGTAACAAGGTAATGGAACTTTATAAAGATGGAAAAGGATATAAAAAGATATCCAAAGCCTTGAATATGCCAGTCAGTACTGTTCAATCACTTAATAAGAAGTGGAAAATTTGGGGATCTCTTGTTACCAAGCCAAGGTCAGGTAGACCAAGAAAGATTCCAGCCACAACTGCCACAGGAATTGTTCGGGATACAAAGACAAAACCCCACAGGTAACCTCAGGAGAAATATGGGCTGCTCTGGAAAATTATGGTGTGGTTGTTTTTAAGGAGCACAATACGATGATACTTGAAGAAAAAAGAGCCGCATGGTCAAGTTACCAGAAAGAAGCATTTACTGTACAAGTTCCACAAAAAAGCCCTGATTACAATATCCCCAACAACACCTTGACCTGCCCCATTGGGCTTATTTGTGACATTGGCGCAGTAAAGGCTTCCTTCTGGCAGCTCAACCACGCTGTTCTTTTTTTTATTTCTTAAAAACAACCACACCGTCTTTTTGGAGAGCAGCCTGTATTTCTCCTGCGGTTACCTGTCGGGGGTTTTTCTTTGTATCCTGAGCAATTCTTCCGCCAGTTGTGGCTGCAATCTTTCTTGATCTACCTGACCTTGGCTTGGTATCAAAAGAGCCCCGAATTTTCCACTTCTTAACCACTTCAGCCCCGGACCATTTCGCTGGCCAAAGACCAGAGCACTTTTTGCGATTCAGCACTGCGTTGCTTTAACTGACAATTGCGCGGTCGTACGACGTTGATCCCAAAACTAAATTAGCGTCCTTTTTTTCCCACAAATAGAGCTTTCTTTTGGCGGTATTTGATCACCTCTGCGGTTTTTATTTTTTTGCGCTATAAACAAAAAAATAGCGACAATTTTTAAAAAAACGCATTATTATTTACTTTTTTGCTATAATAAATATCCCCGAAAAATATATAAAAAAACTATTTTTTTCCCCTCAGTTTAGGCCGATACGTATTCTTCTACATATTTTTGGTAAAAAAAAATAGCAATAAGAGTATATTGAGTGGTTTGCGCAAAAGTTATAGCGTTTACAAAATAGGGGATAGTTTTATGACATTTTTAGTAATTTTTTTTTTATAAGTAATGTCGGCGATCAGCGATTTTTATCGTGACTGCGACATTATGGCGGACAGATCGGACACTTTTGGTGCGATTTTGGGACCATTCAAATTTATACAGCGATCAGTGCAATTCAAAATGCATTGATTACTGTGTAAATGTGACTGGCAGTGAAGGGGTTAACCAGTGGTGGCGCTGTAGGGGTTAAGTGTGTCCTAGGAAGTGATTCTAACTGTGGGGGAGGGGCTATGTGTGACACGACACTGATCACCGCTCCCGATCACAGGGAGCTGTGATCAGTGTCAGTGTCACTAGGCAGAATGGGGAAACGCTTGTTTACATTAGCATTTCCCCGTTCTTCCTCTCCGTGAGACGATAGCGGGTATCCCCGCGGACATCGAGTCTGCGGGACCCCGCGATCACGTTCGCGAATCTCCCGGCGCGCCCGCAAGCCGCCTCTTAAGGGGCAATATACAGGTACGTGATTCTAGCTGTACGTGCCCTTCTGCCAACGTATATCGTCGCGAGGCGGTCGGGAAGCGGTTAATAAGTGATTAAACTGTACTGACTGGCATATTCAAGGCTTTGGATATCTTTTTATATCCTTTTCCATCTTTGTAAAGTTTCATTACTTTGTTACGCAGGTCTTTTGACTGTTCTTTTCTACCTCCTCATGGCTCAGTATCTAGCATGCTTAGTGCATCCATGTGAGAGCTAACAAACTCATTGACTATTTATACACAGACATTAATTGTGCTTTAAAAAACCACAAATATGGGAAATTACCCTTTAATTGCCGTTTTAACCAGTGTGTGTTCCACCTTCTGTGTCTGTACCAAGGCCAAACATTCCAGGGTATGTAAACTTTTTATCAGGGCCGTTTAGGTGATTTCTGTTATCATTATGATTTAATAAGGATCCAACAAACTATGTGATAATAAATGGCTTCATGGGATCGCTATCCTTAAATAAAAGACCGTTTTTTGGCATGATCAGTCATATTTTCAATATTAATGCCAAAATTTCAAGATTCCTGCCAGGGTTTGCAAACTTTTGAGCACGACTGTACTGTATATTTACATCTATGCTGCAGCATTGGTGGGTTTGCTGCAGCTGTCCAATGTCAGCTCTAGGACAGAGAACTGAGCGATCACCTGAGAGTAGGTAAGTATATGCATTTTCCTTCTACAGGGTAGTTGGAATAGGATTTAGGAGCCCTTCCTTCTCTGAGCTGGGCGCTCAGCTGTCGGCTAATTGCCAGCTCCTATCTCTCCACAGTTACTCAGCTGTTGATGATATCCCGCTCATCAGTCCTGCCTACTTAAGCCGTCCAGTCCAGAGGAGCTCTGCCTTCGCCTTGGTCAACATCACAGAAACTCTCTCCTGCGATCCTGTTCAAGACTTGCTTTGCTGACATCCCTTCTGGCTCCAGAGCCTGCTTGCTGTTCCACTACATTGATCCCTGACTTCTGGCTTGGCTGACTATCCATTCCGGTTACTGAACTTTGGCTATATTTTGACTACATTTGTTCTTTTTACTTTTATTATTAAACAAGTGTGATTTAAACTGTACTTCTGTCTCGGCCTGATTTCCCGGTTTCTGACAGGATCACAGCCATTTTAAGCTTAGTTAGCCCTAGAAATTCCACTTTAAAGTGACACTAAAGCCTCCTTTTTTTATTTCAATACAACAACAAACATGTCATACTTACCTGCTCTGTGTAATGGTTTTATGCAATGCATAAATCTATCTATTGGTGCTAGGGGGGTGGCAGGAGAGAGGGGGTGGCGCCCATGTGCCCTTATGGATGCAGCGCCACTGATCAACCAGCTTCCAGCTGACCGGCGTCTTCTAGTGGGGGGGGGGGCACCCGCCTGTCAGAACACAATAGCTCATCGGGGAGATTGTTGTACTAACATTGGATTGTTAGTACAGCAGCTCCAACCAGAGCTGCCAGTTTTTTTTGTCGCTCAACCCGATGGGTTGAACGAAAATAAATAAGTAGTGGTGTGTACCAGGCTTTAGCCAAGCCTGTGAGAGCCGAGAGAAGGGAGAGGAGCTGCTTCAGACATGCACATCGCTGGAGAGCGATTGGAATGAGGTGAGTATTTAGAAGGGCTGTGGGGGGAGCCGCATGTAAAATGTTTTTTATCTTAATGCAGAGAATACATTAAAGAGGAGTTCCACCCAGGGGGTCATGTAAAAAAAAAAAATTAAAAGTCATCAGCTCCAAATACTGCAGCTGCTGACTTTTAATTGGACACTTACCTGTCCCAGGGTCCAGCAATGCGGGGGATCGAAGCCCCGCTCGTCTCCCCCTCCGTTCAGCGGCACCGGCATTGCAACTGTGGGCGCCGGGCTGTGGCTTCACAGCCTGGCACCCACTGCGCATGCGTGAGCGGCGCCGCGATTGGCCGCTCAGTCACCTGGGACCTGTAATGGGTCCCAGATGATTGACAGGAGGGAGGGAGCAGAGCGGAGCCCTTCCTGTGCCGAGGGAGAAGTGATGTCACCAGCCCAGGCACTAGAAGGGGCAGACTACGAGGGACCCCCTAGCAACAGGCATTTAGAGGTGAGTAAAAAAAAAAATATCCAAATTTTTTTTGTTTTTTAGGATTTTTCATGTATTTTTGTTTTTTGGGGTGGAACCCCACTTTAAGGTAAAAAAAAACATTTTACCGTTACGACTTTAAGGTTTGTCTTCATATTATATAGTTTTTGTATATCTAACAGGAGGTTGTACAGAGAATGTTACATCAGATTGTAGAGTGTGTATATATATATATACACAGCTTTAGGGGAGCAAATCTTTGACTGCATCTTTGACAGTTTCCCGTTGACAGATTCCCACATGAGTGTTACCAAGAACATTGAGTTCTGATTTTCTTCTGTCCGTGAACACTGCAGCCTGTCATCCGGAGTCATTTGACGGTTGAAGGATCTTTCCAATTTTGTAGATGAGAAGAATCGCGTCTGGTTATATCAGCCAGTAAGACTCCAGCTTTCAGCCTCCAGTTCTTAGTCACCAGAATCTGATTGATTGGTGGGCAGTCCCGGATGGTCCTCCTTTTTTTTCCATCAAAGTGATCTTTATAAAGAAAAACTAAATTCAAACAAGTGAAAAACAGATAAAAATAAACCGGTGAGCCATACAGTGCCAAAGGAACAATACGAGCGCTCCTCAAACTTTCGGTAATAGTAAAGGAGACCTCCAACACAATACCAGACTACTGAGAAGGTTGTTCCATAAATATATACACTAGATTACCAAAAGTATTGGGACGCCTGCCTTTACACGCACATGAACTTTAAAGAGGAAGTAAACCCTCTCTTTAAAAAAAAAAAAACGCCCTGCAGGACAAAGGCATAATGAGCTCGTATGCATAGCATAAGAGCTCATTATGAATTACCTGAGATCGAAGCCTCCAAAGCGACCCTCGTTCATCTTCTCCGTCACTGACATGTTGACTCAGCGTGTCTTCCGGGTATCGCTGCTCCGGCGCTGTGACTGGCCAGAGCAGCGATGACGTCACTCCTGCGCATGCGCGCTGGTGCCGCCACTAACGGCATGATCGCCATTAGAGGCGGCACGCTCAGTGCGCCTGCGCCCGATGTCTACGGCGCATGCTCCATAGACATCAGTGCTGCTATTTTTGCAAATATCTCCTATACCTTTTAGGTTTGGGAGATATTTCTTGCACCTACAGGGAAGCCTTAATCTAGGCTTACCTGTAGGTTAAAGTGGTTGTAATGGTTTTACAACCACTTGAATGGCATCCCAGTCTAATGCCGCGTACACACGGTCGGACTTTACGGCAGACTTTGCCCGGCGGACTGGATTTCGTCTGACAATTCGATCGTGTGTGGGCTCCAGCGGACTTTGTTTTCTCAAAAGTTGGACGGACTTAGATTTGAAACATGTTTCAAATCTATCCGACGGACTCGAGTCCGGTCGAAAAGTCCGCTCGTCTGTGTGCTAGTTCGATGGACAAAAAGCCACGCTAGGGCAGCTATTGGCTACTGGCTATGAACTTCCTTATTTTAGTCCGGTCGTACGTCATCACGTACGAATTCGACGGACTTTGGTTGATTGTGTGTAGGCAAGTCCGTTCATTCAGAAAGTCCGTCGTAAAGTCCCCGGGCAAAGTCTGCCGTAAAGTCCGTTCGTGTGTACGCGGCATTAGTCTGTAGGGTTCAATATTGAGTTGGCCCACCCTTTGCAGCTATAATAGCTTCAACTCTTCTGGGAAGGCCGTCCACAAGGTTTAGGAGTGTATCTATGGGAATGTTTGACCATTCTTCCAGAAGAGCATTTGTGAGGTCAGGTACTGATGTTGGTAGAGAAGGTCTGGCTCACAGTCTCCGCTCTAATTCATCCCAAAGGTGTTCTATCGGGTTGAGGCACTCAAGTTCCTTCACCTCAAACTCGCTCATCCATGTCTTTATGGACCTTGCTTTGTGCACTGGTGCACAGTCGTGTTGGAACTGGGAAATCCCCAAACTGTTCCCACAATGTTGGGAGTTTGGTTGGGTTTTGTGTGAGTGACCAGTGTAGGGACAGGCTCCCTGTTTGGCAGGGACAGCGCATAACGGCAGAGATGTTACAGAGCAGTAGGGAAAGTGGAAAGTGCAGAGACTACGATATCTCCATGTAGGAAGCCCCCCATTAGAGTGTGGACAGGCCAGGCTCTATTCCCACTCCTCGTTGCAGAAGATCTCAGCATCATCTCAGGATATGCTTCTCTGCTACAGTTTCGTAAGTGTCTCCGGGCGGCTGTGCCTACCCTCCAGGCCTAGTTGTACATTATTGGGACTTACCAATTGTTCTCTCTCCTCTCGGCCTCTTTGTGATATCTGCTCACCGACACAGCACGCTGCATCCTGTCCAAAAACAGGGTTTACTATTTCTATCCATAGGCATGTAGTAAAAGGTAGGGAGCCAGTGCTGTGCAATGGTTTTGCTGCCAAAATATAGGGTTCTGGTAACTGCTATCTCTAGATAAGGTCATTGGAAGGAAGTTACAGGATTTCCAGGAGTCCCATCTTAGGCTCGGGTAGACAATGAGGTTGGAATGTCTATTAAATACCCCTTTCCAGTATTAGGCTCTATTTCCATTGCAATCCAAAATACAAAATATCAGGCCGCACGCCAAAGACGTTCCAATCCAGCCAAGGTTTATTGCAATGACAGCACATCGCTCAGTCTCCTAGGACACGATGGGGAGTCTCTCTGGAAAAAATAATACATTCCTAAAGGTGTTCAATACACGATGTGTTGAAGGAATAGTGTAATGTCGTGTATACACGATGGGATTTTCCGACGGGAAATATTGGATGACAGGCTGGAAAATCCGACCGTTTGTACGCTCCATCGGACATTTGTTGTCGGACTTTCCGCGGACAAATGTTGGCTAGCTTGTCTTCAAATTTTCTGCCAACAAATGTCTGTTGTTGGACTTTCCGATCGTGTGTACACAAGTCCGTCCGACAAAAGTCCAAAGTACAAACACGCATGCTCGGAAGCAAGGAAGA
Organism: Aquarana catesbeiana; assembly: GCF_042186555.1. NCBI lineage: Eukaryota > Metazoa > Chordata > Amphibia > Anura > Ranidae > Aquarana > Aquarana catesbeiana. The sequence continues at coordinate 17,438,963 of NC_133330.1, read as the reverse complement.
GCCGGAAGCGATCGGTCTTGTAAACTGGCGTTCGTAATGGAGAATTAACATTCGTGACGCGGCAAATTATGAAATCTGGAAACACAGCGCACAATTCTCTTCTTCTTTAATGGGATGATAATGAAGCTGCTTTGCTGGTGATACTGATGGAGTTTTTGCAAAGGAATTTTCAAAGGCTTTTTTTTTTCTAGTGATATCAAGAATAATATTATTCTGATTTTTTTTTATTTGGGCAAATTACCACAACACCATTATCCCGTAGTTTTAAGATCAAAGACACAACTATGTTGGTGTCTCTTGTTAATTTTACATTGTATTTTTTAAAATGTAACTGCCGACTCCCAAACTGTCATTTGAAGTAAAACACACAGCCAAGTATTATTCTACACTATTGTTTTATTGTGCATTAAAAAAAGAAAACAAATAAAATTAGACATGATATCTGCCAATAGAACTTAACCAAAAAGTGCATTCTATGCATCCAAAAATATAGAAAATATAACAAATCAAATCATTCTTATTCAACCAAAAAATAATGTCAAAGCAATAACTCCAAGACCAATAATAAATAACACGTCATCTCCTCCGATTCCGCAACATGTCTGGTTGACGAACGACCATTCAGAAACAAACTGAAAAGCACGAACTGAAAAGCGCTAAATGAAAAACGCGAAAAGAAAAGCGCGAATCAACACTCAAACTTCTACTAACACGAAATTAGCAGAAGGAGCTCAAAGGGTGGCGCTAAAGAGCTGAAAAACCACTTAGTACGTCACTACGTTCGTAATTGTTGGTCAACATTTGGGTGACCGTGTGTGTATGCAAGACAAGTTTGAGCCAACACCCTTCGGACAAAATTCCATGGTTTTGTTGTCGGAAAGTCCGATCGTGTGTACGAGGCATAAGTCTCATAGACGGGGATAAAGGCACCTTGGGAACGCCATGCAGAACGTCTAGGTGGTTTTCATCCATAAGTGGACACCTCTGGAACCCATTTTTCTTTACTTGGCGCTGGCAATGGTTTATAACAACTAGAAGGTCCTCGGTTTTTAGTTGTAGAAATTTTCCAGTACGGTTGGAGATATCTGCTACTGTCCCCCCATCATTGATCAGACACTCATTGATAAGCTAATTTAGAGCATATTACTTATTTATTGTGAGGTATTAATTACATTTACTGACAAATAAGTGACTAATATGTTAACCTTTATTGTCCAAACGTTGGTGAATTTTGGTAAAAAATGTTCTTCCACCTGTAGATGGAGAAAGTCTGCAAATTTTAAAGGGTCAGAGGTCAGCAGCTTATCCATCACATGAGAGATCTCATAGGGAATGACAAGTGTCAGGAGTGACAATACACAATCCGGAAGACAACAGAGGCCATCTGGACAGGAGAGGGGGGGGGGGGGGGGTCGGGGTCCCCTGACAATTGTCTAGCAAATTATCAGGCAATTAATGAGAGTAAATGAAAGTGGAGGAAAGCTAGGGGTCTATCATGGTCCTCTTCACCCCCCAGGGGGATACATTGTGGGGGATGGGTGACGTGTTTTCAACAGCCTCTAACCCAAACACAATCCACCAAGTGACAACCTGACCTGTTATTTACTAATCGGTCCTCTCCCCAGGGAGACTCCACTATTGTTTGTTGTGATTATATGGCTGGGACCTCCCAGAAGCCATAGGATGGAATCTATACTGGGTTCAATGACAAGGACATCCAGAAGCAGAGGACTGTGAAATGAGGCCAATATGTATACTGTATGTATAGTGCATGTATAGTTTAGACTGTAAGCTCTTAGGAGCCAGATTTTCAGTCTGATTGTTTTATGGCTCTATTAGTGCTACATTGTTTTAGCCTTTGTTTCTGCAGCAGGCAGGGAAACTGATTGGTTGCTATGGGTTACTGCACACACCACCACTGGTCTCTGCACCAGCCTACAAAGTGACAGCTTTTACAGAATGTATTATTTAGGCAAAAGTTCCATAGTAGCCCCCAAAAGATTAGAGCTTACCTCCACGGGATACAATTCTCCTCCCCCTCTACACTTTGTCCCCTCCTCTTCCCTCCCCTTACTCTCCTCCTCTCTCTTCTTCTATCCTATCTTTGTGTCCTACCTATCCCCCCCCCTCCCTTCCTCTCCTCTCTTCTCTTCACATCCTCTTCTTTTCTTCCCCTCTCTCCTCCCCTCCTCCGTCTTTTCTTTCATGCTCACTTTTCCTCATTCTTTCTCCACTCGCCTCCTCTCATCTCCTATGTTATCACTACCTTTCCTCTCTCCTATCCTCCTTTGACTTCTCATTCCCTCTCCTGTCCTCTCCTACCTTCTTCTCTGTCATGCCCTCTCCTCTCTCTTCTTCTATCCTCCCTTCTCCTCTCCTCTGTTCTGCTCACCTATCCTTTCCTCTCCTCCCCTCTCTTCTTCTATCCTCCCTTCTCCTCTCCTCTGTTAACCTTTCCTCTTCTGCTATCCTCCCTTCTCCTCTCCTCTGTTCACCTATCCTTTCCTCTCCTCCCCTCCCTTCTCCTCTCCTCTCTTCACCTTTCCTCCTCTTCCCTCTCTTCTTCTATCCTCCCTTCTCCTCTCCTCTGTTCACCTATCCTTTCCTCTCCTCCCCTCTCTTCTTCTATCTTTCCTTCTCCTCTCCTCTGTTCACCTATCCTTTACTCTCCTCCCCTCTCTTCTTCTATCCTCCCTTCTCCTCTCCTCTGTTAACCTTTCCTCTTCTGCTATCCTCCCTTCTCCTCTCCTCTGTTCACCTATCCTTTCCTCTCCTCCCCTCCCCTCCCTTCTCCTCTCCTCTCTTCACCTTTCCTCCTCTTCCCTCTCTTCTTCTATCCTCCCTTCTCCTCTCCTCTGTTCACCTATCCTTTCCTCTCCTCCCCTCTCTTCTTCTATCTTTCCTTCTCCTCTCCTCTGTTCACCTATCCTTTACTCTCCTCCCCTCTCTTCTTCTATCCTCTCTTCTCCTCTCCTCTGTTAACCTTTCCTCTTCTGCTATGCTCCTTTCTCCTCTCCTCTATTCACCTATACTTTCCTCTCCTCCCTTCCCTTCTCCTCTCTTCACCTTTCCTCCTCTTCCCTCTCTTCTTCTATCCTCCCTTCTCCTCTCCTCTGTTTACCTATCCTTTCCTCTCCTCCCCTCTCTTCTTCTATCCTCCCTTCTCCTCTCCTCTGTTAACCTTTCCTCTTCTGCTATGCTCCCTTCTCCTCTCCTCTGTTAACCTGTCCTCTTCTGCTATCCTCCCTTCTCCTCTCCTCTGTTCACCTATCCTTTCCTCTCCTCCCCTCCCTTCTCCTCTCCTCTCTTCACCTTTTCTCCTCTTCCCTCTCTTCTTCTATCCTCACTTCTCCTCTCCTCTGTTCACCTATCCTTTCCTCTCCTCCCCTCTCTTCTTCTATCCTTCCTTCTCCTCTGTTCACCTATCCTTTCCTCTCCTCCCCTCTCTTCTTCTATCCAACCTTCTCCTCTCCTCTGTACACCTATCCTTTCCTCTCCTCCCCTCTCTTCTTCTATCCTTCCTTCTCCTCTCCTCTGTTTACCTATCCTTTCCTCTCCTCCCCTCTCTTCTTCTATCCTCCCTTCTCCTCTCCTCTGTTAACCTTTCCTCTTCTGCTATGCTCCCTTCTCCTCTCCTCTGTTCACCTATCCTTTCCTCTCCTCCCCTCTCTTCTTCTATCCTCCCTTCTCCTCTCCTCTGTTAACCTTTCCTCTTCTGCTATCCTCCCTTCTCCTCTCCTCTGTTCACCTATCCTTTCCTCTCCTCCCCTCCCTTCTCCTCTCCTCTCTTCACCTTTTCTCCTCTTCCCTCTCTTCTTCTATCCTCCCTTCTCCTCTCCTCTGTTCACCTATCCTTTCCTCTCCTCCCCTCTCTTCTTCTATCCTTCCTTCTCCTCTGTTCACCTATCCTTTCCTCTCTTCCCCTCTCTTCTTCTATCCAACCTTCTCCTCTCCTCTGTTAACCTTTCCTCTTCTGCTATCCTCCCTTCTCCTCTCCTCTGTTCACCTATCCTTTCCTCTCCTCCCCTCCCTTCTCCTCTCCTCTCTTCACCTTTTCTCATCTTCTCTCTCTTCTTCTATCACCCCTTCTCCTCTCCTCTGTTCACCTATCCTTTCCTCTCCTCCCCTCTCTTCTTCTATCCTCCCTTCTCCTCTCCTCAGTTCACATTTCCTCTTGTCCCCCTCTACAGAAATATAATGTAGATAAAAGACATTAGAGGAAATCCCATGGGCCCAGGTTTGCTATATCAGCCTGCCCGGGTGTCTGGTCAGTGTACCTCTGTCTCTTTGCAATGACGGAAGGAAAAATACGTGTCTAATAATGGTCCACTATAGAGGCTCTTTCAGAAAAGGAGATAATTGTCTCTGGAGATAAGAGCTCTGTCATCTCCTCTCCAATCCGTCGCAGGTCTATTAATATCACAACCGCATGTAAATCTGGAGGAATTTTCAATTTCACCTTAAGACGTTATTAGCAATTATATTTCTGTACCGCCAGCCTGTTCTGTATCACCGCATTGTAGAGAATTCAGCCCCCCCCCCCTTTCTTTTTCTCGCTGCATTAACCCTTTTGCTGTCCGCCGTCTCTCCTGGGAACCTTATTGTCAACTTATTGTCTCACGGCCGCACATTTGGGAAATTCCTGCTTATTGCAGTGCGATCGTTATAAGCAGATCGTCCCGGCAACACGGGCGGTAGTGGGGGTGGGGGGCTGCGGGGTGATGATGGTGTCTATTATGTAGAGGGGGGATTCTGATGCTTCTCCATTGAAGTCGGCTGTGGGAGCCTTTTTCTGCCTGTCACTCCATTGGTGGGCTGAACGGAGGTTGCAGCCAATGTGAGTTGGGTACCCGAGCAGCCGTGGGGGGATGATTGGATAGCTGCACCTATTCTCTGCCGGATTTCATGCTGCCTCTGCTCTGAGCGAGAGGATAGAGAAAGACGCAGAGAGAGAGAGAGAGACGGAGAAAAAAGACAGCTAAAGAGAGACAGCGACAGAAAAACATAGCGGGAAGCGAGAACGGAGAGAGACGGAGAAAGGGAAACCTAGAGAGAAACGGAGTGGCTGCAGCTCGGAGGACAATAAAAGGACCTTTCCTCTCTTTGCTGGCTCTATGGATCCTTCTTATACATAGACGCCTCCATTGCGTTGTGCCCCTCGTAAAATCTGGGATTCAGAGAGAAGAGACAGGTATGCTGCTCCTTACTCAGATTGGTATAACGTGCCTTCACCATCATCATCATCATCACTCTTCCATCTTCATCCCAACGTCCACACCGCACATTATTCAGTCTCGCACCACAGGACAAATCACTCCCTCGCCACCCCCCCCCCACCCCCCCACTTAGTCCGGGATGGATATAGCAAATGTTGATCCAGAGATGGCGTGCCCAGCTCACCGGTGTGTGGGGACATGTTGGCCGTCTCTGCGGAGCTCCAGTTCCTTCTAAATGGAATGCGTCGATGAGGCTAAGAATGGCAGATATGTATCCATTGGAGGCAGAAGAATCAGTATCCTGGGCCTGCAGGCTCCATGCGAGGATATACCATGGTGAGGTTGGCTCCCTGTTGATTTCTGGCCTCGGGCTTGGAATTTTGTGGTTGGTGTCATGGCAGCAAGTAGGGGTGCTAAGTGCCCCCCTTGTAAATCCTCCCAGAGATGGAAGAACCCAAGGAAGCGCTGACACCCTGGAGGGTGCAATATATAAATGGCAGTTGTCACTTCCTAGCCATCTCTACCAAGATACAATCAGGTGGTGCAAAGAGCAGCGATAACATAACCCATAGCGACCAGACATCACCTTCTGTGAACAGAACAGTAAAAGGTGATCAGTGAATGGCTGCAATAGGTGAAGCCTGGTTGGCTTTGTAAATAAGGTGAAATATGTTACTGTGCGTAAAAGAAAACCTGTCAGCCATTTCAAAAGTCCAGCTACAAAGACCTCTTCTGTGCCCTTCTCTGAATGCAGTTTCACTTTCTGACAGAGGCCTGACTTCGAGGCAAAGGCCTGCTAGGCATTCCAGTGGCCCAAGAGGCCAATAAGGGAACCTAATTGGAGAAAAGCATGGCTCCTCTCACAGTCCCCACATTTTGTGTCTCTGCTATAGTCTGATAATGAATGGTAATTGTAATACCTTGTCCCCACACTTCTGTGCTTATTCTACATTATGGGAAACCTATCTGGTAGGGTCGCAATATATTTTATAATGGTCTCATCAAGTGGTAGTTGCTGGGAAATCAACCTGTCAAAAACCACAGAAGCCTGAAATATTATACAATATATCATCCGTACCTAATTCTCTTCTTCATGTGTCCAATCCATGAGCTTTGTTCATTGAATAAAACTGTACCATGTGATAGTCTTGGAAGGAGATTCCTCTACTTAGCCGATAAGGTTCTGCATGGGGCCTTCTGGTGCTGTAAAGCAGACCAGTCTCCAAAGGCAACTAATGTCCAGATGTATGATTAGGATAGAGTTGGGGAAAGCGAGGGTTGGGGTTTGGTTAGGGTAAAGGGTAGGGGTGGGTTAGGGGCAAGATAAGGTTAGAGATAAGATAAGGTTAGAGGCAGGTTATTTTTGTGGTTGAATAGGGTTGGGATAGAATAAGGTTAGGGGGATATAGGGTTGAGGGTAGAAGAGAGCTGGGATAGGATAGGGGTAGGATAAAGCTCAGGGTAGGATAGGTTGGAGGGTAGAAGAGGGTTAGGCGTATGATAAGGTTTGGGGTAGGAGAAGGTTAGGAGTAGGGCAGATTGGGGTAGAAGAGGGGCTGGGCTAGAGGAGAGTTAGTGCTAGGATAGGGTTAAAGTGATTCTAAAGCCTAAACCTTTTTCTACATTAATGCATTCCTTGCATTAAGGTAAAAAATGTTTAGGCATTGAATGTTGCCCATCACCCCCCCCCCCCTTCTTTTTACTTACCTGAGCCCTCATTCGATCCAGCGCCATGCACGTCTGCAGCTTTTCTCTCCCTTCACTTCCTGGTCCCACAGGCTTTGCTGGTGCACCAGGAGCCATAGGCTCCCAGTGCTGTCAATCAAAGCCAGTGACGAGGAAGCGAGGGGTGGAGCCAAGTCCCGCTGTCTGTGTCAATGGACGCAGCAGCAAGGCTCGGGAGTGAGCACACATGAGTGCCCCCCATGGAAAGGGGCTTCCCATGGGGGCACTGGACAGAGTGGAGGAGCCAGGAGCACTGGCAGGGGACCCGAGAAGAGGAGGTTCAGGGCCGCTCTGTGCAATTCAATTACACAGAGCAGGTAAGTATGGAGAAGTTTGCTTTTTTTTTATGAAAACAACATTTTTTCTTTACAAATCACTTTTTAAGGGAATGATAGGTATGAATTTAGATTAGGGTTAAGGGTAGGACAGAGTTAAGGTGTGGGATTGGGTTTCAGAGGGATAGAGTTGGACAAGGATACAGTTGGGGGGGGGGGTAAGGTTGGGTGTAGAAGAGAGTTGGGGTAGGATAGGGATAGGTGTAGGATAAAGTTCTGGGTAGCATAGGCTGGAGGATAGAAGAGGGTTAGGTGTAGGATAGGGTCGGGAATAGGGAAGGGCTAGGGGTAGGATAGGGTTGAGGTAATAGAAGGTTAGGTTAGGGTTAGTTGTAGTATAGGGTTAGGATTGGGGTTAGGAGAGAGTTGGTGGTTAGAGACAGTTAGGGGCAGGAATGGGTTAGGGGTAGAACAAGTTTAGGGATAGGAGAGGGCTATCTGTATGATAGGGTTTGGGGTAGGAGAAGTTTAGGGGTAGGACAGGGTTGGGGTAGGAGAGGGTTAGGGGTAAGATTGGGCTGGGGTAAAAGAGGGTTAGTGGTAGGATAGGGTTGGGGGAAGGATAGGTATGAGTTTAGAATGTGTCTAAAGGTAGGACAGGGTTAGGGTGTGGGATTGGGTTGCAGAGGAATAGTAATAGGATACAGTTATGCCGCGTACACACGGTCGGACTTCCCGAAAGAAAAAGTCCGATGGGAGCTTTTGGTCGGACATTCCGACCATGTGTATGCCCCATCGGACTTTTTCTGTTGGCATTTCCAACAAACTCAGATATAGAACATGTTCTAAATCTTTCCGTCGGAGATACTGACAGAGTTTAGCCCATTGGCAAGTCCGCTCATGTGTACGTGGCATTAGAAGTAGAACAGGGTTGTGAAAGTATAGGGTTATGGGTAAGAATAGGGATGGGGTAGGATAATGTTAGGGGTAGGATAGGGTTTGGGGGTAGGATAGGTTGGGGGTGAGATAGGATTATGGGAAAAATGGTTTGGGGGTGAAGGAGGGTTAAGGGTAAGAGAGGGTTAAGGGTAGAAGAGGGTTGGGTGTAGGATATGGTTAGGGGTAGGATATGGTTGGGGATGGGAGAGGGTTTAGGGTATGGAGAGGGTTAGGATAGGGGTAAGAGAGGGTTAGGGATTAGGGTATGCAGCTTTACGCAGTAGCTTGTTTTTGGCATAGAAAATTAAAATACCACAAGCCAGGACCTTTCCAGAGACTAACTCTAGTTTTGTGGACTTGTCCCTGGAAATCAATATCTTGGCATCTTTAGCTTGGCAACCCCTCAAGCATAAACCTCTTATTTCTGATTGGTTACCGCAGGCATTTAGCATAATCCTATAGTCCTAAAGGAATTACTGTGTGTTACATCTCAATGGTTTCTCTGTGATGCCATGTAACCCCTTGCTGATGTAAATGGAACGTTATATCTGCTCTGTCCTGAGGCTTTTCTCCAGGCCTCCCCTCACTGACACAGTTGGCAAAATGCGTAGATAGTAATTACAGTAAAGTAGAACATCCGTGTGATGGAGGAGCAGACGGGTCATCAGCCATAAGCCAATTCCAGGTCTGGCGAGGAACTACAAGTCCCGGCAGACAAGCCATTCACCTCCATGGCCATGCAGCAACATTTGTGCATTATAGCGTGCATTTCATGTACACTAAAAGTATGCACTGTAAACAACATGCAGGTTTTCTGCCCGGATTTGGCATCTCGGCACTGTGCCAGACATTGATTGGCAGTAGAAGTTTGATCCCTTTCATTGGCTAAACAGAACGTTTTGGTGCACGCTGATATATTTTGGTGAAATGTATTGGAGTCAATAGGGGAAGGTGAAACCATTTGAAGGATTTTGAACATTGGAGATACAGTGCCTTGAATAAGTATTCATACCCCTTGAAATTTTCCACATTTTGTCATGTTACAACCAAAAACATAAATGTATTTTATTGGGATTTTTATGTGATAGACCAACACAATTTTCAAGTCTTGCCACACATTCTCAATTGGATTTAGGTCTGGACTTTGACTGGGCCATTCTAACACATGAATATACTTTGATCTAAACCATTCCATTGTAGCTCTGGCTGCATGTTTCGGGTCTTTGTCTTGCTGGAAGGGGACCCTACGCCCCAGTCTCAAGTCTTTTGCAGACTCTAAAGCTGCATACACACGAGCAAACTTTTCAGCATCAAAGGTCCGACGGTCTTTCCGACGGAGTTACGGCGGACTTTCGAACGACCGGACTTGCCCACACATGAATGGACTAAAGTCCATTCAAAAGTCCGTTCGTTTGAACGTGATGACGTACGACTGGACTAGAATAAGGAAGTTCATAGCCAGTAGCCAATAGCTGCCATTGTGTTCTTTTTTGTCTGTCGGACTAGCATACAGACGAACTGATTTTTCCATCCGACTCTAGTCCGTCGGAAAGATTTGAAACATGTTCCAAATCTAAAGTCTGTCTGATTTTCAACAGAAAAGGTCCGCTGAAGGTCCGATGAAGCCCACACATGGTCGGATTGTCCGACGGATTTGTTCCGTCAGACCAGTCCAGTTGAAAAGTCCGGTTGTGTGTACACAGCATAACAGGTTTTCTTCTAAGATTGTCCTATATTTGGCTTCATCCATCTTTCAATCAACTCTGATAAGTTTCCCTGTCCCTGCTGAAGAAAAGCATCCCCACCACATGATGATGCCACCACCATGTTTCATGGTGGGGATGGTGTGTTCAGGGTGATGTGCAGTGTTAATTTTCAGCCACACATAGCGTTTTGCTTTTAGGCCAAAAAGTTTAAATTTGGTCTCATCTGACCAGAGCACCTTCTTCCACATGTTTGCTGTGTCCTCCACATGGCTTCTCACAAACTGCAAACAGGACTTCTTATGACTTTCTTTCACCAATGTCTTTCTTCTTGTCACTCTTCCATAAAGGGCAGATTTGTGGAGAGCACGACTAATAGTTGTTCTGTGGACAGATTCTCCCACCTGAGCTGTGGATCTCTGCAGCTCCTCCAGAGTTACCATGGACCTCTTGGCTCTTCTCTGATGAATGCTCTCCTTGCCCGGCCTGTCAGTTTAGGTGGACGGCCATGTCTTGGTAGGTTTGCAGTTGTGCCATACTCTTTCCATTTTCCGATGATGGATTGAACAGAGCTCTGTAAGATGTTCAAAGCCTGGGATATTTTTTTTATAACCTAACCCTGCTTTATACTTCTCCACAACTTTATCCCTGACCTGTCTGGTGTGTTCCTTGGCCTTCATGATGTTGTTTGTTCACTAAGGTTCTCTAACAAACCTCTGAGGGCTTCACAGAACAGCTGTATTTATACCGAGATTAAATTACACACAGGTGGACTCTTTTTACTAATTAGATGACTTCTGAAGGCAGTTGGTTCCACTAGATTTTAGTTAGAGGTATCAGAGTAAAGGGGGCTGAATACAAATACACGCCACACTTTTCATATATTTGTAAAAAAAAAAATAAATTGAAAACCATTTATCATTTTCTTTCCAATTCACAATTATGCGCCACTTTGTGTTGGCCTATCACATAAAATCCCAATAAAATACATTTGCATGACAAAATGTGGAAAATTTCAAGGGGTGTGAATACTTTTTCAAGGCACTGTACATCCGAAAAAACGTCAACAAAGTTTCTAGGATGTATCTCCCACGTCCAAGCTCCTCTTTCCCTGCCACCTCTCTCCCCACCATTATTAGTGGTAATTACCAGCCGTCATAATGCAGCCACTGTGTAAAATGACACTTGTAGTAAGTAGTCTGTCATTGTGTCAAGTGTCATTGAGTAAATACAATGTAACAATATATTGTTTCATTGCATTTACGCTTTCATTCGTATGTGGATCAAAAGATGTGATCTTTGATACGCATATGACATTAGTTAAAGAAACCTTTCTCATTTACTTTTAAATAAAAATGCATTCCTATTTACCCCTTATTAACCCTTAGTTATCCCTGATCAACTCTTTCCTTCCCTTCTCCTTTTAGCTATACTTTTTATTTTATTTTATACCATCGATATTCCGTTTTGTTTACATTTTATTCGTTTGGTTTTCTGTGTCACATAATAAGAAAATGTAAAAGGGGCAAATTATACAATGGGCATTTATTCAACTTCTCTGTCTTTTTGTCTATAGATGTCCATAGAAAATAAAATTATTTTTTGCAAGACCATATTTCCAAAAGAAAGTCTAACAACATATGTATTACTTTGTTATCTTAAAGGATAAGTTCACCTTTTGGAGCATGATCCTCTCCCCGCAACCACTGTCACTTTTCAAAAACAGTGCGGCTGTGCGGGGGCTCCGCCCACACAGCCGCACCATTCATTCACAGCAATAGGGAAGGGAAGTCCTAAAAGTCTCACATCACAGCAAAACCCCTCAGGGGCGGAGTAAAACGCGTTGGGAGGGGACGTAGCCTGGTTGGAGCCCAAGCTGAGGCTGTTATAAACCTCCTCACAGGGTTTTATCTGTGATGTGCGACTTTTGGGACTTCCTTTCCCTACTAGATGTTTTGAGCTGGGACAACCCCTGTCCTTGTCGACACTCCTGGTCTGGTGGAGCATTGAGCGGCACCTGTCATCTGTGAATGAAAGAACTACAAGTCCGGGTCTTCCACCGTGGCAGACTGCATCTCAATGAACTGTGAGGCGCCAATGAGCGCTCTTGTACTTTATTGAGACTTCCTCTAGCTTTGTAATTACCCGTATGGAAGTACGGGCAGGCAAGCTGGAGGCAGTGTCTGCAGGAGCCTGACATTGCACCCAAGATCTACGGATCGTAGGTGCAACGCTCTGCAGGCTCATCAGGAAATAAATAATAAATGCACATATTTTTTTCTCTCGGAATTTATTATTTTGTTACCTTCACGCTGACCGTACGCAAACTTACGTTCATGGCTTGAAGGGGTTAAACCGGGGTAATGCCTGCAGCTGCAGTACCATTTTTTAGAGCCAGCGGTCTGCTTTTTAGTGATAACAACGGATGCAGCTAAAAGCCGCTCTGCTGTTATCCTATGGAGCGGGAGGGGATGCCCCCCCCCTCCCGCCGCCTCCCGCCACTCTCCCCGGGCCTCCCGTCCCCCCAGGAGAGACGATCCACCAGCCGTCACGTCTGCCACCTAGGCTGAGACCCGAACAAAGCTGAATTCGGCTTTGATTGGGTCTCCGTTGTAAAATCTCGGAAGCGACGTCACAACGTCACTTCCGGTATACTCGGCTAATGGCGCCAATTTTAATAAAATCACAGTATTCAGAATCGCTGATTTTGGCGATCTGAATACTTTTAAGTACAAAGGAGGGATTTGGGGTCTTTTAAACCCCTGATCCCTCCATAAAGAGTACCTGTCACTACCTATTACTGTCACAAGGGATGTCTAAATTCCTTGTGACAGCAATAAAAGTGATCAGAATTTTTTATTTTTTTTTAAAGGGACAATGTAAAAAATAAATAAATAAGAAAAAAAATTACTACATTTTTTTAAAGCGCCCCCCGTCCCCGCTGCTTGAGCAGCAAAGAAAACGCATACATAAGTCGCGCCCCCAAAGGTAAAAGGTGTTCAAATCACACATGTGAGGTATTGCCGCGATCGTCAGAAGGAGAGCAATAATTCTAGCAATAGTCCTCCTCTGTAACTGTAACCTGGTAAACGTTACATTTTTTAAAGCATCGCCTTTGGAGATTTTTAGGTACCGTAGTTTGTTGCCATTCCACGAGTGTGCGCAATTTTAAAGCGTGACATGTTAGGTATCTGTTTACTTAGCATATCATCATCTTTCACATTATACAAAAAAATTGGGCTAACTTTACTGTTTAGTTCTTTTTTCAAATTCATGAAAGTGTCTTTTTTCCCAAAAAATTGCGTTTGAAAGACCGCTACGCAAATACCGTGTGACATAAAATATTGCAACGATCGCCATTTTATTCTCTAGGGTCTCTGCTAAAAAAAATACATATATATTTAGATATATATATAGATATATATATCTATATATATAGATATATATAAAGTTTGGGGGTTCTAAGTAATTTTCTAGCAAAAAATAGATTTTAACTTGTTAGCATCAAATGTCAGAAATAGGCTTAGGCGTGAAAGGGTTAAAAGGTGAACTTATCCTTTAACCACTTCAGCCCCGGAAGGATTTACCCCCTTCCTGACCAGAGCACTTTTTACAAATTGGCACTGCGTCGCTTTAACTGCTAATTGCGCGGTCATGCAATGCTGTAACCAAACGAAATTTGCGTCCTTTTCTTCCCACAAATAGAGCTTTCTTTTGATGGTATTTGATCACCTCTGCCGTTTTTATTTTTTGCGCTATACACGGAAAAAGACCGAAAATTTTGAAAAAAAATGATATTTTCTACTTTTTGTTCTAAAAAAAATCCAATAAACTCAATTTTAGTCATACATTTAGGCCAAAATGTATTCGGCCACATGTCTTTGGTAAAAAAAATGTCAATAAGTGTATATTTATTGGTTTGCGCAAAAGTTATAGCGCCTACAATCTAGGGTACATTTTCTGGAATTTACACAGCCTTTAATTTATGACTGCCTATGTCGTTTCTTGAGGTGCTAAAATGGCAGGGCAGTACAAAACCCCCACAAATGACCCCATTTTGGAAAGTAGACACCCCAAGGAAATTGCTGAGAGGCATGTTGAGCCCATTGAATATTCATTTTTTTTGTCCCAAGTGATTGAATAATGACAAAAAAAAAAAAAAAAAATTACAAAAAGTTGTCACTAAATGATATATTGCTCACACAGGCCATGGGCATATGTGGAATTGCACCCCAAAATACATTTAGCTGCTTCTCCTGAGTATGGGGATACCACATGTGTGGGACTTTTTGGGAGCCTAGCCGCATACGGGGCCCCGAAAACCAATCACTGCCTTCAGGATTTCTAAGGGCGTACATTTTTGATTTTACTCCTCACTACCTATCACAGTTTTGAAGGCCATAAAATGCCCAGATGGCACAAACCCCCCCCAAATGACCCCATTTTGGAAAGTAGACACCCCAAGCTATTTGCTGAGAGGCATGTTGAGTCCATGGAATATTTTATATTTTGACACAAGTTGCGGGAAAGTGACAATTTATTTTTTTTTTTTTTTGCACAAAGTTGTCACTAAATGATATATTGCTCACACAGGTCATGGGCATATGTGGAATTGCACCCCAAAATACATTCTGCTGCTTCTCCTGAGTATGGGGATACCACATGTGTGGGACTTTTTAGGAGCCTAGCCGCATACGGGACCCCGAAAACCAATCACCGCCTTCAGGATTTCTAAGGGTGTACATTTTTGATTTCACTCTTCACTGCCTATCACAGTTTCGGAGGTCATGGAATGCCCAGGTGGCACAAACCCCCCCCAAATGACCCCATTTTGGAAAGTAGACACCCCAAGCTATTTGCTGAGAGGCATGGTGAGTATTTTGCAGCTCTCATTTGTTTTTGAAAATGAAGAAAGACAAAAAAAAAAATTTTTTTTTTCTTTTTTTAATTTTCAAAACTTTGTGACAAAAAGTGAGGTCTGCAAAATACTCACTATACCGCTCAGCAAATAGCTTTGGGTGTCTACTTTCCAAAATGGGGTCATTTGGGGGGGGTTTGTGCCACCTGGGCATTCCATGGCCTCCGAGACTGTGATAGGCAGTGAAGAGTGAAATCAAAAATTTACGCCCTTAGAAAGCCTGAAGGCGGTGCTTGGTTTTCGGGGTCCCGTACGCGACTAGGCTCCCAAAAAGTCTCACACATGTGGTATCCCCGTACTCAGGAGAAGCAACAGAATGTATTTTGGGGTGTAATTTCACATATTCCCATGGCATGTTTGAGCAATATATCATTTAGTGACAACTTTGTGCAAAAAAAAAAAAAATTTGTCTCTTTCCCGCAACTTGTGTCACAATATAAAATATTCCATGGACTCGACATGCCTCTCAGCAAATAGCTTGGGGTGTCTACTTTCCAAAATGGGGTCATTTGGGGGGGGTTTGAACTGTCCTGGCATTTTATGCACAACATTTAGAAGCTTATGTCACACATCACCCACTCTTCTAACCACTTGAAGACAAAGCCCTTTCTGACACTTTTTGATTACATGAAAAAATTATTTTTTTTTGCAAGAAAATTACTTTGAACCCCCACACATTATATATTTTTTTAAAGCAAATGCCCTACAGATTAAAATGGTGGGTGTTTAATTTTTTTTTTTCACACAGTATTTGCGCAGCGATTTTTCAAACGCATTTTTTGGGGAAAAAACACACTTTTTTACATTTTAATGCACTAAAACACACTATATTGCCCAAATGTTTGATGAAATAAAAAAGATGATCTTAGGCCGAGTACATGGATACCAAACATGACATGCTTTACAATTGCGCACAAACGTGCAGTGGCAACAAAATAAATACATTTTTAAAAGCCTTTAAAAGCCTTTACAGGTTACCACTTTAGATTTACAGAGGAGGTCTACTGCTAAAATTACTGCCCTCGATCTGACCGTCGCGGTGATACCTCACATGCATGGTGCAATTGCTGTTTACATTTGACGCCAGACCGACGCTTGCGTTCGCCTTAGCGCGAGAGCAGGGGGGACAGGGGTGCTTTTTTTTTTTTTTTTTTTTTTCTTTATTATTTTTTTGCTTTTTTATCTTATTTTAAAACTGTTCCTTTCATTTTTTTTTTTTTAATCATTTTTACTGTTATCTCAGGGAATGTAAATATCCCCTATGATAGCAATAGGTAGTGACAGGTACTCTTTTTTGAAAAAATTGGGGTCTATTAGACCCTAGATTTCTCCTCTGCCCTCAAAGCATCTGACCACACCAAGATCGGTGTGATAAAATGCTTCCCCAATTTCCCAATGGCGCTATTTACATCCGGCGAAATCTAAGTCATAAAATGCTCGTAGCTTCCGGTTTCTTAGGCCATAGAGATGTTTGGAGCCACTCTGGTCTCTGATCAGCTCTATGGTCAGCTGGCTGAATCACCGGCTGCATTCTCAGGTTCCCTGTTGAGACAGGAGAGCCAGAGAAAAACACGGAAGACGATGGGGGGGGGCATTCTCTCCCACTGCTTGTAAAAGCAGTCTAGAGGCTAATTAGCCACTAGGATTGCTTTTACATGAAAGCCGACCGCTGGCTGAAAAGAATGATACCAAGATGATACCTAAACCTGCAAGCATCATTCTGGTATAACCACTCAAAGTCGTGAATGCTGTACCTGAAGACAAAAATATGGCTAACAATAAAGCACAGTAAACGGTAAAGTATAAAAAATTGCATACCTGAAAAGCAAACATGATAAAACATAATAACAATAAAACATTGCAGAATAGAATACAGTAAAAAAGAGCACAACAATAGAGAGAATAGAGAGAGAGAGAATAGAGAGAGAACAATAAAACGACAACTATTATTTTTTATTTTATATTTTTGTTTGTGTTTTTTTTTTTTTTTTTTTTACACTTTTTTTGTAACTGTAACTTTTATAACTGTAACCGGTTCCAGGTTCGGGTCTCTCAAAATGCGATGGCATCTTGGGAGACCCTGTGAAAGTGTGCCTAGTCTGTGCAATGCTGTACCCTACGCTAATACTCAGCTAGTGAATGGTAGCGTTCAAAACATTCACCAATGCAAAGACCAGGATTGTCAGGACAGGAGGGACAATAATAGCGGGTGTCACGCCTATATCCGCGCTTACTGCAGACACATCTTTTTTGGGGGGGTTCGTTGGGTAGGGGTACTCGGGAGGACATAAAGAAAATGCCTCTCATGCAGCCGACTGCATTTGGTTGGGGATGTGAATGGGGGAAGTACGGGCGCTGCAGAAGTGGTGGGTTCCCAATTAGGATTGGCGAATGCAGCAGGAAGGGCATTATGGACACGACGGGCCTGTGTTTGTCTTCTTGGTGGCAGCGGGACACTACTTGTGCTTGCCACCTCACCAGCTTGAACTGCACTTATGGGACTCGCCACGTCACCAAGTGTTACTGCAGTGCTGGTTTGACTATGACCGGGGTGTACTAGGCCGCTGGCGCTTGCCAGTTCACCAAAACGCTACCAAAAAAACTGTTAGCGATCGCAGGGATCAGGCCTGACTCTGCGAACGCTGCAGTTATGCGTTTAGTGTTTTGTAAGTGACAGTGATCGATCGATACTGCACTTGGGTGGGCTGGGCTGGGCCGGGCGGAGGGGCAAAACGCAGGTGCTAGCAGGTATCTGGGCTGATCCCGCTAACACTGCGTTTTTGGGAATCCTAAACTGCTGGGGACGCTAGTATAGATCTGATCGGATCAGATATTGATGCGATCAGATACTATACCACTAAGGGAGGTGTACGGTGCGTGCGTGGGTGTTAGCGCTACTGGCACTAACCTGACGCTGCCTGGGGCTGGTGCTTGCCAGTTCACCAAAACGCTACCAAAAAAACTGTTAGCGATCGCAGGGATCAGGCCTGACTCTGCGAACGCTGCAGTTATGCGTTTAGTGTTTTGTAAGTGACCGTGATCGATCGATACTGCACTTGGGTGGGCTGGGCCGAGCCGGGCGGAGGGGCAAAAGGTGCTAGCAGGTATCTGGGCTGATCCCGCTAACACTGTGTTTTTGGGAACCCTAAACTGCTGGGGACGCTAGTATAGATCTGATCGGATCAGATATTGATCCGATCAGATACTATACCACTAAGGGAGGCGTATGCTGCGTGCGTGGGTGTTAGCGGTACTGGCGCTAATCTGACACTGCCTGGGGCGACGCATATCACCGCCGGGCGATCAGGGGGCTAAATCTTTATTCGGTAATAAACGGCGGGTGCCCTGACACTATAAAAAATAAACAAACTAACCAGCGTCACCCGTAACAGTTATACAGTGATCAGTGGTGAAAGGGTTAACTAGGGGGCAATCAAGGGGTTAAAACATTTATTAGGTAGTATATGGGGGTCCCTGTCGCTATAAAACGCTGACGGCGAACCTAAATATTTACCTCACTAACTAGCGTCACCAGCGACACTAATACAGCGATCAGAAAAATGATCGCTTAGCGACACTGGTGACGGGGGGTGATCAAGGGGTTAAAACTTTATTAGGGGGGGTTAGGGGGGTACCCTAGACCTACAGGGGGCCTAACACTAACTGCCCTGACACTGTAACTGTCACAAACTGACACCAATACAGTAATCAGGAAAAAAAAAAAAAAACCTGCTGGTGTCAGTTTGTGACAGGGGGGGGGGGGGTGATTGGGGGGGGATCGGGGGGGCGATCGGGGGGGGGATCGGGGTGTTTTGTGTGCCTGGCATGTTCTACTGTGTGTGTGTGTTGTGCACTCACATTACAGTCTTCTCTCCTCGGCCCGGAACGGAAAATACCGAGCCGAGGAGAGATGACATCATTTCCTCTGCCTCTGTGTACAATACAGAGGCAGGGAAATGATCCCATTGGCTGGGAGCGATCGCGAGGGGGGGGCCACGAATGGATGGCCTCCCCCTCACCTCCGATCGCCGGGGGACATTTGCCGACCACCGCAGGCACCGGGGGGGGGGTCCGATCGGACCCCCCACCCGCGGGCAGGCAAGGACGTACATGTAAGTCCTTTTGCCTGCCCGTGCCGCTCTGTCGACGTATATAGTCGTGCGGCGGTCGGCAAGTGGTTAAAGTGATTGTAAAGGTAAAAAAAAAAAAATTAAAAAAATAACAAATTAATAATACTTACCTCCACTGAGCAGCTCGTTTTGCACAGAGTGGCCCTGAACCTGCTCTTCTGGGGTCCCTTGGCGGCTCTCGCGGCTCCTCCCCACATCTGATAACCCCCTCGGAGAAGCGCTTCCCCGAGGGGGTTACCTTGCGGGCACGCTCCCGAGTTCAGCATACGGCGTCCATAGAGGCCTAATGCAGGACTCGGCCCCGCCCCCCCCACATCATTGGATTTGATAGACAGCAGTGGGAGCCAATGGCTGTGCTGCTATCAATCTATCCAATCAGCAACCGAGAACCCCGGGCAGAGAGACAGCGTGTCCCCGTGGGTCAAGTTTGAGGGCTCAGGTAAGTAAAACGGGGGGCTGGGGGGGGGGCGGACACTGACAGGTGTTTTTTCACCTTAATGCATAGGATGTATTAAGGTGAAAAAACATGAACCTTTACAACCTCTTTTGCGTGTACACACGGGCGTACTTTTCAGCATCAAAGGTCCGACGGACTTTCGACTGACTTTTGACGGACTTTCGAACGAATGAACTTGCCTACACACGATCACACCAAAGTCCGACGGATTCGTACGTGATGACATACGACCGGACTAAAATAAGGAAGTTCATAGCCAGTAGCTGCCTTAGCGTCGGTTTTCGTCCGTCGGACTAGCATACAGACGAGCGGATTTCTCGATAGAAACTGGGTCCGGTGGATTTCCGGCTGAAAGATTTGAAACATGTTCCAAATCTAAAGTCCGTCACATTTTCGACCGAAAAGGTCCGCTGAAGGTCCGATAAAGCCCACACACGGTCGGATTGTCTGCCGGATTCGGTCCGTCGGACCAGTCCGGTCGAAAAGTCCGCTCGTGTGTCCAGGGCATTAGTTACTATTCTGGTAAGAAAATTCTTTTGGAGTTCGACCCATGTATGGCCAGCTTTGTGGAAGCTCTTTTAACTACTTATCATTGACTTGTTCTTATCATAATCCTAATGATAATCCTTTATTTATAAACAAAGCCAAGTGATCGCTTAGAATAGATTGTAAACTCTTTTGTAGCTTGAAGCCTCAAGCTACAAAATACTGGAGGGGAAAGAATCTATGATTCTCTATGGAGCTGGTTCACATCTCCACTCCGAAACGCCTGAAGCCAGAAGCTCCAAAACGCCTGAAGCTCAAACAAGTTCTGGAACTTTTCTTTTTTTTTTTTAGGCAGATTTGGGCATTTTTCTGCTTTTTAAATTGGTGACTTTTTCACCTGTACAAAATCAGGGCAAAAACACGTCAAAAATCGCGGTAAAATCGCGCGACTTTCTGCCTGAAAACGCTACGCTCAGGTGTGAATGGGGCCTTACGAGCAGGACCCCCTGATCCCTCCTGTATTGAATTGTATTGTAACTGCACCGTCTGCCTTCATGTTGTAAAGAGCTGAGCAAACTGTTGGCGCTATATATAAATCCTGTATAATAATAATAATCTACGTGTCAAACAGTGCTGAGGTGTCACAGCTTGTCCTGAAACTTTTTTTTTTACTCCTCGCAGTACCCCATGGGGAAATCAATCTAATGTGTGACATTTTTGGAGAATCTGTACTTTCACTGAAGTATCAAGTTTTGCAAAGATGGCTGCTCATCCATTTTCACAAACACATTGGGCTTCTTCATCAGACATTATTATGATATGTTTTGAAGGCTTCCCATAATTCTTAGTCCTCATGCACACGGATGTTTTTACAGCTGCTTTTTTGAGCTTTTTTTGCAGCTTAAAAAGGCCTGTCTATGTTAGTCTATGGCTTCATGCCCACCTAGGCGTTTTTGAGCTGCAAGTGGCATAGGCGTTTTTAAGCTGTAAAAAAAAACCCAGGACCAGTGGGTTCTGAGAGACGTTTTTCAGCTGTAAAAACGCTCAAAAACGTCATTCACCAACATTTTTTAGCGTTTTTAACCCATGAAAAAAAAAAGAAAAAATTTGAAAAAAAAACGCTCAAAAACGCTAACGTGGAAAAACGCTCAAAAACGCTCAAAAACGCTATTGCAAAAACGCTGAAAAAAGCTGAAAAAAGTTTAAAAAAATCACTGCAAAGATACTGGCGTTTTCATAACGTTTTTTTTAACAGCCTGTGTGCATGAGGGCTTACAATCGAGGAGCAGGAACACAGGAGAAGCCTTGTCCTGTGCACTGACGTGTTCCTGTAACATGCGTCACTGCCAAAGAATAACAAAGGAACATTTTCCAGTACATGGCAGCAACATACGATGAAGCAGATGATGATGATGTTCCATTTTCATTGTCGCTTCTGGTTTTCTGGCACTAAAATGTGTATGGTATATGCAGACAGACATGGTGACCCTTACTGGTCACCCACTTGGCTTGAGACATGCAGATCCTCAGCAGCTGAAGAACCCCAGGTCATCTTCATATTGGGTTTCCAACTGAAATCAGAATTTAATAGGTGGAAGTAGGTAGTTCTTACAGAAGAGAAGGAGTTCAGCGTGGGTGTAGGCAGATGCAGTCTATTTTCTCCACTGCAGGTGGTGCCGTCCACAGCGGCAATGCAGATGTTCCTCTATGGTTTCCTCAGTCACAGGGAGGCAGCTATCCGATTTGATGCTGCCATCCCAGGTGACTTTGGCGGCCATCTTGGGTCAGGCCGAGTCTATTTAAGACCCTGGCTCCCAGGTTTGACATGCATTTTGCGAGTGGCTAGAGTAGAGGCAGGTATCCTTTCTGTCAGGGACAGTGCTCAGTGTCAGGGAAAGATTCCAGAGAAGTAGGGAAAGTGCAGGGACACACCATTCTTTCTGGAAGCCTCCCTATCTGGGTACAGACCTGCGAGGTTGCATTCTGCTCCTTGAGACAGACACTGTCAGCACGTCTGAGTCACCAACCTGCTGTCGCATTGCTATTACAACTTGTGAGTGTTCCCAGTCGGTTTGCCTTCCTGTTGGGTCTGTTGTTTATTGCTGGACCATATAGAAAA
Source organism: Aquarana catesbeiana (assembly GCF_042186555.1). Lineage (NCBI taxonomy): Eukaryota > Metazoa > Chordata > Amphibia > Anura > Ranidae > Aquarana > Aquarana catesbeiana. The sequence continues at coordinate 17,416,995 of NC_133330.1, read as the reverse complement.
ACAGGGAGGGCGCACCGACCTTGCGCATTACTAAAGATAAATTTTATTTACATAAAAACAAGAGTCATACTCACAAACAAACGTTAAAAAAAGAAGGCTTAACATTGCTCCAAGAACTGTGTCTTCTAGACACCTGCAACCTGCAATGGTATCGCAAACGGCTTACGTGTTACGAGGGAGTACCCTCTTCATCAGGCGCGAAGGCGTAAACTCTTGATTTTATCTAAATAAAATGTATCTTTGGTAATGCGCAAGGTCGGTGCGCCCTCTCCTGTTTTTCTATATGTTTCAGCTCTAAGGATACCCATTGTTCTGAGGAGGGCAGCAAGACCTTTGACTTTCCATATTGTTCCCAACGGGTTGGCTACACCACTTACATATGGACTTAGCTCCTGAGCGCAGGAGATTGTTTTGTGTATATTGCTGGACTCCATGTAATTTCTGCCCGCTGCACCTTCCCACATGGGCGTTCCCAGCGCAGTGATCCTCAGTCCAAAGAGCAGGCAAAAGGTAGAGCAGCAATGTGTAGAGTTGCAATTGTTGTCACCCAAACCCCCCCCCCCCCAAATATAGTACAGAAGGGTCACCAGCGGATGTGTATTACTCTCCAGATCTTCTGGTAGGTGCAGTAGCTCTGCGGACATAGATCTCGATGCATGTATCAATGATTGTGTTGTTGCCCCTGCTGGATTATGTCTCCGACTCCATCATATTCCTGGGAGGGTGAGGAGCTGTGACCTCTATGCTGCATACCGGCCTAATCCAGGCTCATGAGGTCATTAGCAGTCATTAGCAGTCAGAGCAGTGCCTAATTACAAATCTTCTCTACTTGCTCTCAGTGCTGCCATTTCTGCTGTTCAGATGACCTATTGGTGTCCCACAGGGGTGTCACTGCGCGAGCATCACAGGAGGATACGGATACACATTTATCCAATGCTGACTTACCATAGACTGAGATGGCCGACAGACGCTACACAGGGAGGATCCTGGGAATCCACCCAATGGTGGTGAGGAGGAAACTGTGCCAAGAGTGATTCCTGCTACAAAGGTGATTCCAACAATCAGACTGTGACTGGCGGTAAAGTGGGCGGGACTTATGACCAGTGTACAAAAAGACCCAATGTGCCAATTGCCATATCCACTTATCTGTACATGGTGGGAATATGTGAGAACATACAGTGCCTGCTCATCTACCAGGGCTGCAGAATTTACAAAATATTGAAAGTGGAAAGAAAAAAAATCTGGAGATACTATAATAGAAGGCTGACATGTAGGCGGGTACAGTCTCTCCACTTTAGGTGGCGCTTGGCATTACAGTTGGAGGGGAAGTCAAGAGGAACATGGTTCCTTTATGGTTTCCAGGGTCACTGGGGAAGCTATCTGATTGGATTCTGCTGCCCCATGTGACTCTGGCAGCCACCTTGGGTCAGGCAGAGCCTATTTAAAGCAGAGTTCCGCCTTCCGCCTTGGGGGAAAAAAAATGAAAAGTCAGCAGCTACAAATACTGTAGCTGCTGACTCTTACTATATGGACACTTACCTGTCCAGGGAGCCCGCGTACGATGTTGGCACCCCAGCTGATCTTTAGATCGACTGTCGGGTGCAGCCGCCGCCATTCCAGGTAAGGGAACCCGGCAGTGAAGCCTTTAGGCCCGGGTCCTTACTGCACAAAACACGCTGCACTTTCTGATTGACCCAACGGAGGAAGGAGGAGGGGGCCGAACTTCCGGGAGATCAGGCTGCGGCCTCCCGGAAGTGGGAAAGGGGACCTGTCAAAAAGAAGTAATTAAGCGGAAGTTCCACCTTTAGGTGGAACTCCGCTTTAAGGCCCTGGCTCCCAGGCTTGCTGCCCATTTTGCATGTTGGTAGTGTAGGGACAGGTCACCCATCTAGTAGGGATGGTGATTAGTGGTAGGGAGGGGTTCCTGATGTGCAGGGAAAGATAGGGACACATCATCCTTCCTGGAGACCTCCCTATTTAGGTACAGACTGGCCAGGCCGCATTCTGCCACTGAAAGCGGAGTTCCACCCAAAAATGGAACTTCCGCTTTAAGGGAGGTGACCCCCTGACATGCCACATTTGGCATGTAATTTTTTTTGGGGGGGGGGGGGGGGATACCTTCTTTTTAGATGCCCGCTCCCACTTCGGCCTTCCTCCCTCTCGGAAATCATCTGGGACACGTAACAGGTCCCAGATGATTGCCCGGCCAGTCACGGCGCACAATGCGGCTAGCGCATGTGCAGTGGCCACTGTTACAATGCCGGCGCCGAAGAGAGGAGGGGGACATGAGTGGGGCTTCGTTCCCCCGCATCGCTGGACCTGGGACTGGTAAGTGTCCGATTAATAAAAGTCAGCAGCTGCAGTATTTGTAGCTGCTGACTTTTAATTTTTTTTTTAAGCAGAACTCCGCTTTAAGACAGATGCTGTAGATGCGGGACATCTGAGACCTGCTCTACTACACACTGCTGTTACCTTCTGTAAGCGTTCCTGGTTGGGCGCATTCACACTGGGTTGTTTGTGAATTTTAGAACTCCGACATTATTACAAGTTCGGTTCTTTGCAACTGGTTTATTGCCGTTTACTGCACTATACTGCACCTCCCCACAGACAGATAAATTAAAGATAGACTGTGGCCAGCCTACTGTCAGAAACCATGAATCAGACCGAGACAGAAGTACAGTTAAATCACACTTGTTTAATAATAATAAAAAAAGGTAAACAGAGTAAACGTAGTCAAAACATAGAGTTCAGGAACCGGAACAGATAGTCATACAAGCCAAAACGTCAGGAAGCCAGAGAGCAGCGTAGTAGAAAAGCAAGCAGGATCTGGAGACGGAAGGAATGTCAGCCAAGTAATTCTTTAACAGGAACACAGGAGAGCGTCTCTAGAGATGTGACCAAGGCGAAGGCAGAGATCATCTGGACTGGACTGCTTATGTAAGCAGGACTGACGAGCAGGATATCAACAACAGGTGAGTCACTGTGGAGAGATAGGAGCTGGCAAGTAGCTGACAGCTGAGCGGCCAACTCAGAGGCAGGAAGGGCTGAACTAACATTCAAATATCTACATATTGATAGCAAGCAGCAAAGCATTTTAAAAAAAGCCCTCACTGACCTCTGCAACTGCAGGCACTATGCAGAAGTTCATCCTCAAAGTTCAGAAGCAATAAACTTGCTCAAGTCTTGTCAACTCTCTGCTCTTTCCTCCCACCTGGGTGCCTGCCCTTTGTTTATATTGGAAGGCTGGCAGTCTGCCAAGCTACTGCTGGGAGGGGTACCGCTTCTAAACAATACAAAAAAACCAGAAGAAACCTCTCCACATCTAAATGGCTAACTATGAAGTCTTGCCCGGAGTTCCACTCTATGATAAGAAGGAGCGGAGTTGCACTTTTCTTATCAGTTCTAGGAGGCGAGAAGCTGTGACATAAAAGGACAGACAGACGGATCGCTCTCGTCTATATTCCGCTCTTCAGTGACCTTTCCATCATCTCGGATCACTATGGTATGTTATCATATAGATATCTCCCCCCACCCACCCCTGACTCTGGATCTATGCCCAGGAAATGTCATTTACTTAGAGGGAATAATGCATCATGTATACACTTGTCTGACCCAACCATGGAGGAGATGTCCTCTAGTGTGTCTACTTTTCCCTTCAAGCCTTGCATCAGACACCACGAGACTGAACAAAGTGCAGTAACCCACAGCAACCACTCGCTGATCCGCTCAAAGAAAGGTCACTTCTGATTGGTCTGTCCGGTTGACCCCACTTTTTGCTATGAAAGCAGCCTGAGGGTAGGAAAGGATTGCTGTTGACACATAGACTGCAAAAATCTGAAAGCTTCCCCTTGAGGGAGGAACAAACTATCCTCCACACAGCTGAAGGCCTCTTGAGCCCCCTCCCTAGGGAAAGAGAGCCTTGAATGATGGGGACATGGCTAGGTGCATGACAAGGGGAACGATTGGTTGGGACATGTGGGATGGGTTGGGCCTGAGCTCAGGGAACGTGTGCCCCAGGGAATTCTGGGTCTTTTGGGAAGAGTTGGTTCCTGTCTAGGTTTCCTTTACCACACAGACTCGGCTAGAGAAAGCTGAGATTATGTATAATATGGCGACTTCTACTTCCACTTTTAGGATTTTTACTTGTAACCCATATAAGGTGCTTTGTGTATTCGATCTGTCTGTCTTGCTGGCTGTCTGTGGCACCATCCCAACCATGGCCAGGTTTGATCTTCTCTGGTCACCCAGGTTGGAGGCTTTGGCAGGCAGTTGTAATTTCCCCCTATGGGTATAATGTGTCCTCCAACCACACTCACAGTGCACAGAACCTTCCAGACCGGGACTGACTGAGCAGACGATGGAATCACTGGCCCAGGGTTGACATACAGTGTTGACTCCCCATCCTAGTGCATTCTTCTAAACCAATGGTTTCCAAACTGTGATCCGAGGGCCTGATGTGGCTAGTCTTTATCCTGCCCTTGGTGCACTATTTCTCCCAATAACATGAGGCACTATTCCTCCCATTGGGACCAACAGTGGGGCATCATTCCTGACACCTAGGCACTATTCCTCCCACTGACACCAATGATGGGGCACTATTCCTCCCACTGACACCAATGATGGGGCACTATTCCTCCCACTGATACCAATGATGGGGCAGTATTCCTCCCACTAACATCAATGATGGGGCACTATTGCTCCCACTAGAATCAATTATGGGGCACTATTCCTTCCACTAATGTCAATGATGGGGCACTATTCCGCTCACTGATACCAATGACGGGGCACTATTCCTTCCACTAATGTCAATGATGGGGCACTATTCCGCTCACTGATACCAATGATGGGGCACTATTCCTCCCACTAATTTCAATGATGGGGCACTATTCCGTTCACTGTTACCAATGATGGGGTACTATTCCTCCCACGAATATCAAGGATGGCTCACTATTCCTCCCTCTAACATCAATGATGTGGCACTATTGCTCCCACTAATATCAATGATGGGGCACTATTGCTCCCACTAATATCAATGACGGGGCACTATTTCTCCCACTAGCATCAATGATGGGGCACTATTACGCTCACTGATACCAAGGATGGTGCACTATTCCTCCCACAAACATCAATGATGGGGCACTATTGCTCCCACTAATATCAATTACGGGGGAATATTCCTCCCACCAATATCAATGATGGGGCACTATTTCGCTCACTGATACCAATAATGGGGCACTATTTCTTCCACTAGTATCAATGATGGGGCACTATTCCTACCAGTGACACCAACAATGGGGCACTATTTCTTTCACTCATACCAATGATGGGGTAGTATTCCTTCCACTAATATCAATGAGTGGGCACTGTTCTTCCCACTAATACTAATGATGGGGCACTGTTCCTCTCGCTGATACCAATGATGGGGCAATACTCCTCCTCCTACTGACTACCAAACCTGAGTCCATGTTTATCCTCACTAATGCTGGGCCTGGGTCATTTTCTACCCCCACAGGCCACATTCTAGCCCCCCTAAAGTCCGAAGAACCAGTGTCTGAGGGAACAGGTGTAGATTGTCTACTCCCTTGGAACTGCTTCACCGTTTTGGAACTTGTATATCAGAGAATGGCAGCTTCCACCTGAGGCTTTTTCTTTGCTTGCTGACGGATCACTGATAGCGGACAATCCTGACATTTTCACACAATATTGGACTTTGTGTGCCGAGAGTGCAATGATCTGAGCAGGTGGATGGCTGATCACGTGCATTAGAAGAGCATTGTGGGACGAAGTATGGGGACATCTGTAAAGCCGTGTACACACGAGCGGAATGTCCGACAGAAAAAGTCCGACGGAAGCTTTTCATATACCGATCGTGTGTAGGCCTCATCGGATTTTTTTTTTGAAAATTCTGAGGGACCTAGAAATGGAACATGTTCTAAATATTTCCGACGGACCCAATTTCTATCAGGAAAACCGATCGTCTGTATGTTTTTCCGACGTACCAAAAACGATGCATGCTCTGAAGCAAGTATGAGACGGAAGCTATTGGCTACTGGCTATTGCACTTCCTTTTTCTAGTCCTGTCGTAAGTGTTGTACGTCACCGCGTTCTGGACGGTCGGACTTTGGGTTGACCGTGTGTAGGCAAGACCGCTTGAATGGAATTCTGTTGGAGAAACCTTCGGAGTTTATTCCGACGGCTAAACCGGTCGTGTGTACATAAGAGATTGTTCTTCGTCATCTTACTGTTTATGTGCAATAGATGACGAAATGGTCAATAGTCGTTCCGCAGTGTATGACAGCTCCACTGAGAACAATCGTACCATGCGACAATCATTTTCCTCCCGTGTTTGGGTGACCTCGAGTAGGATTACATGACTTCCTCATTTATTGGAGTAATAAACACTTCATGAGATAGGATGAGTGGCCAATCAAGACAAACAGGCCCTGGGGGATTTAAAGGTCAATGACGGGAGACAGATAAGGCCGCTGTGTCCTCACCATGGTAAACAGCAGGTGTTATTATAGCCTGAGGACATAGAAACCCCTAGGGGGATGTGGTTTGGTTTGGTACATTGTAACACTTTTAGGATCTTTGCTGATCCTGGTGGATCCCCAGGGTTGAGTCAGTACACAATTCCTTATGGCAGTGCAGACAGAATCAATTCCTGGGGTTCTGGAGTCCCAGACCAGCCAGGAGATGTGACCACCCCCCCCCCCCCCCTCCCCAGGAACATGTTGGTTTGGCCCAGAGGCTCCTTTCACTCTGGAACCTCATATACTGGGAGGGACCCTGGAGAACTTTCCAAGAAGGAAGCCAAACCAATCCTCCAATATTGCAAGCAGTGCTTCGGAAACGCCTAACGCCAACAACAATGACCAAACTACGCAGGACACCAGTGCTTGCCTTGAATTCGCTGACCACTGTCTCTAGGTGCTGTGAATAGTCATGGAGCTCACTCCTGCAGGAAATTGCACGAGGATTGGATGCAGTTGCGAATGCAGTCTACATTGGAAATTGCAGGATCACGGCCTTGTACAAGATAAGATGTATAGCCAGACAGGAAAAACACTGGCCGGTGGGTGAAAGATCAAGAACGGGAGACAGATAAGCCTGGGGTGACCTCACCTTGGTAAATATCAGGTGTTATAGACTGAGGAACCACGTACCAGGATGATTCAGGGAAAATATTGTAACATGTTTTTAACCATAGCTGTCCAGGGTGGATCCCTGAGGCTGAGCCAGTACACAATTCTATATGGTGGTATGGATGGCACCAATTCCGGGTATTCTGGAGTCCTAGGCTACCCAATCCTCTAGTATTGCAGATGTTGCCATTCCCTGTCACGGTCCCGGACTGCCTGACACCAAGAACAACGACCAAACTACGTTTTTTTTTTTTTTACAAACATGTCATATTTACCTGCTCTGTGCAAAACCAGAGCAGCCCTGATCCTGTTCTTCTCGGGTCCCCCACTGGCACTCCTGGATCCTCCCCCTTGACCAGTGCCTCCAATAGCAAGCCGCTTGTTGTGGGGCCATGGTGCATGCTCACTCCCGAGCCTCGCTCTAGGCATCCATAAGACACAGAGCAGTTGCTCGGCCCCGCCCCAGCTCTCTCCTCATGGGCTAACGGGCTGTGATTGACAGTAGTGGGAGCCAATGGTTTTCACTGCTGTCTCAGCCTATGAGGAGAGGGAGTCCCGGGACAGCCGAGGCTCTCATGCACATCGCTGGATTGGAATGGGGCTCAGGTAAGTTTTGGGGGGGGGGTGCAGAAGGTTTTTTTTACAAACATGTCATATTTACCTGCTCTGTGCACAACCAGAGCAGCCCCGATCCTGTTCTTCTCAGGTCCCCCATCGGCACTCCTGGATCCTCCCCCTTAACCCACATAGAGCAGTTACATGGCCCCGCCCCATCTCTCTCCTCATGGGCTAACTGGCTGTGATTGACAGTAGTGGGAGCCAATGGTTTTCACTGCCATCTCAGCCTATGAGGAGAGGGAGTCCCGGGACAGCCGAGGCTCTCATGCAAATCGCTGAATCGGGATGGGGCTCAGGTAAGTTTTGGAGGGGGGGGGGTTGGGGGTGCAGAAGCTTTTTTTTACACACGTCAGATTTACCTGCTCTGTGCAAAACCAGAGCAGCCCTGATCCTGTTCTTCTCGGGTCCCCCACTGGGACTACTGGATACTCCCCCTTGACCAGTGCCCCCAATAGCAAGCCGCTTGTTGTGGGGCCATGGTGCATGCTCGCTCCCGAGCCTCGCTCTAGGCATCCATAAGACACATAGAGCAGTTGCTCGGCCCCGCCCCAGCTCTCTCCTCATGGGCTTACTAGCTGTGATTGACAACAGTGGGAGCCAATGGTTTTCATTGCTGTCTCAGCCTATGAGGAGAGGGAGACCCGGGACAGAACGGAGGCTTTCATGCAAATCGCTGGATCGGGATGGGGCTCAGGTAAGTTTTGAGGGGGGGGGGTTGGGGGTGCAGAAGGTTTTTTTTTTACCTTTTTGCATAAAATGCATGAAGTTAAAAAACCTTCAGCCTTTACAACCCCTCTAAGTGTATTGCTTAGGCACAATTATCATTTCTAGATGCTCCCTACAAGATGGTAGATCTTCACTTTGTGCGTTCTGTTCCACTTTAAGTGATGTAATAAAAGTGTATAACACAATAACCCTGCCTCATTAATCCCTACAGTGTCATCATTTACATCACTACAATTCTATTAATTTCCATTCTGGGGGGGGGTGGGGCTGGCATATGTAAGTGGTAAATGGCAACAGCCAATCAGATTTCATCTATCAGTCCACAGCAATTATCTAATTGGTTGCTCTGGGTTACTGCACATGTGGCCATTCCTTTCATTATTGTTGTCAGGGGAGATTTTATTGATGAATTTAAAGTGATTTCCACATTAATATTATGTATTCCCCTCCCCCTCCAGGAATGGACGGTTTACAGATCATGTGACTCCAGCGAGCGGCCCACGCAGGGTAAGTGACTTATATGTGTTGTAGAAAATGGTTGTGGACAGGAGTGATGAGAGGGTGGAGGTCATGAGAGGGTGGAGGCCATGAGAGGGTGAAGGCCATGAGAGGGTGGAGGTCATGAGAGGGTGAAGGCCATGAGAGGGTGGAGGCCATGAGAGGGTGGAGGTCATGAGAGGGTGGAGGTCATGAGAGGGTGAAAGTCATGTGAGGGTGTAGGTCATGTGAGGGTGTAGGTCATGAAAGGGTGTAGGTCATGAGAGGGTGGAGGCCATGAGATGGTGGAGGCCATGAGAGGGTGGAGGTCATGAGAGGGTGGAGGCCATGAGATGGTGGAGGCCATGAGAGGGTGGAGGTCATGAGAGGGTGGAGGTCATGAGAGGCTGGAGGTCATGAGAGGGTGGAGGTCATGAGAGGGTGAAGGCCATGAGAGGGTGGAGGTCATGAGAGGATGAAGGCCATGAGAGGGTGGAGGCCATGAGAGGGTGGAGGTCATGAGAGGGTGGAAGTCATGAGAGGGTGGAAGTCATGTGAGGGTGTAGGTCATGAGAGGGTGGAGGTCATGAGAGGGTGGAGGCCATGAGATGGTGGAGGCCATGAGAGGGTGGAGGCCATGAGAGGGTGGAGGTCAGGAGAGGCTGGAGGTCATGAGAGGGTGGAGGTCATGAGAGGGCGGAGGCCATGAGAGGGCGGAGGCCATGAGAGGGCGGAGGCCATGAGAGGGTGGAAGTCAAGAGAGGGTGGAGGTCATGAGAGGGTGGAGGTCATGAGAGGGTGGAGGTCATGAGAGGGTGGAGGCCATGAGAGGGTGGAAGTCATGAGAGGGTGGAGGTCATGAGAGGGTGGAGGTCATGAGAGGGTGGTCAGCTCCGAGTGGTTGTGTTCAGATTCGGCCTCCATTGTCCACTGAGTTTAAAATAAATGGTAGTCACCCCCCCCTCCCCCTCCAACCCCAACAACTACAACATTGTACAGCGGAGCTCCCTTTAGTGCCAGCAGAGATGAATGGCAGCTGATCATGTGATCTGTGTCTATGACATCATCACCACCCCTCTATGTGCAATGGATGCAGCGCCCAGATCTTGAACGAAGACACGTGGACTGTTAGTTACTTACAGATAGAATTAGCTATAATCTGTGAGAAAGGATAATTCCGACTGAGGGTTTAGTGGTGTCCTCAGCCAGGTCACTGGATTGTCACTGCACCACCGAACCAGCCACTCGCACGCCATCCGCAGAGTCTCACTCCTCTCTAACTGAAAACTATGATGTATACCAGCTTTTCTCAACCTTTTCAACACAGAGGAACCCTTGAAATAACTTTCCAGTCTCAGGGAACCCCTGATAAAAATGACTATATCTACCAGTCATAATACATTAGTGTGATGGTCAGTGGGATGAATTCCCCTTACACTTGCAGTCATTGGGAAGAATTAACTCCTTATGCCGCGTACACACGGTCGGACTTTTCGTCTACAAAAGTCCGACAGCCTGTCCGACAGACTTCCGGCGGACTTTCGGCGGACTTGCAGCAGACTTTCTAACGAACGGACTTGCCTACACACGACCACACAAAAGTCCGATGGATTCGTACGTGATGACGTACACCAGACTAAAATAAGGAAGTTCATAGCCAGTAGCCAATAGCTGCCCTAGCATGGGATTTTGTCCGTCGGACTAGCACACAGACGAGCGGATTTCGGGGTCCGTCGTAGTTACAACGTAAAGATTTGAAGCATGTTTCAAATCTAAAGTCCGTCGGATTTGAGGCTGAAAAAGTCTGCTGAAAGTCCGGAGAAGCCCACACACGATCGGATTACCAGCCAGCTTTAGTCCGTCGGCGTCCGTTGGACTTTTGTAGACGAAAAGTCCGACCGTGTGTACGCGGCATTACAGATAGCTAAAAAGATCAATGGTGTCAATGGGAATCTATCAGAGAGGCAGAAATTGCTCCTTGCTCAAGGAACCCCCTAGCAACCTTTGGAGGAACCCTAGTTGAGAAACTCTGATGTATACAGTTCAGATGGGAGTGTGGGGGGGCTATATGTATATATGGTGCAGAAAAGGGGGTGAGGTAGGAGGACTATGTGGTTATAAATTACAGTAAACGCTGGACAGGGGTTTGGTGCTGATTTATGATTTTTTTTAGATATCTATCTATCTATCTATCTATCTATCTATCTATCTATCTATCTATCTATCTATCTATATATATATATATATATATATATACTATATTAGCAAAAGTATTGGTACGCCTGCCTTTACACACACATGAACTTTAATGTCATCCCAGTCTTAGTCCGTAGGGTTCAGTATTGAGTTGGCCCGCCCTTTGCAGTTATAACAGTGGATTCAGATGTAAAATGGGAACTCTGTGGACTCTGATGTAAAGGGGTACTCTTGTGATTAGCTTCATATGATTAGAAATGTTACTTAATTGCTCAAATATATGTATAGTTTATACTATGAAAAAAAAAAAATAGCTGTGCGACGCTAAAGTGTTCGGGTTTGACTTGAAGAAAAGGTGGCAAACCTATATACCCTGCGTATGCTGAACATACCATATACAATATACAAACATCCCGTATACCCTGCGTATGCTGAACATACCATATACAATATACAAACATCCCGTATACCCTGCGTATGCTGAACATACCATATACAGTATACAGAGATCCCGTATACCCTGCGTATGCTGAACATACCATATACAGTATACAGAGATCCCGTATACCCTCCGTATGCTGAACATACCATATACAGTATACAGAGATCCCGTATACCCTCCGTATGCTGAACATACCATATACAGTATACAGAGATCCCGTATACCCTGCGTATGCTGAACATACCATATACAATATACAGAGATCCCGTATACCCTGCGTATGCTGAACATACCATATACAATATACAGAGATCCCGTATACCCTGCGTATGCTGAACATACCATATACACTATACAGAGATCCCGTATACCCTCCGTATGCTGAACATACCATATACAGTATACAGAGATCCCGTATACCCTCCGTATGCTGAACATACCATATACAGTATACAGAGATCCCGTATACCCTCCGTATGCTGAACATACCATATACAGTATACAGAGATCCCGTATACCCTGCTTATGCTGAAAATACCATATACAAAATATACACTGAGAGATAGCATTCTATTTACACTGAATGTCTTTCTGCGGGGGGGGGGGGGGGAGTTCCCTGTCCTCTGGCATGTTACAGGTTAATCATTTGCAGCCATTGTGTCCCCTCATTATTTCCAAAGCCCGCTCACCCTACAAGGTGCCCTCTGTATCCACCGGCTGGCAGCCCCACCCCCGCTATATATTTAGCAAAGACTGAGTACAGGAGCGCAATGCGTTGCTAGGAGACCTGCGTGTATGACAAAGATCGCTGTCACCGCTATGCCGGGGGGGGCACAAAGCCGGGTCAGGGGGGGGGACGATTGGGAGAACCTCTATATTTATTAGAGAAAAAAAAAAAGGAGCAGCTTCTATCGGAGCCTATAGGAAATCTCTATCTTCACATTACAGAATCACCCTAAAATCGCTCCGTACATTTCCATCGGGATATGGGGGACCGGACCTCCCGAGGGTGCAGAGTTTATTATGTAATAAAGTCAGGAGGAAGTTCACAAGAAGACCAAATACTTAGACCTCTTGCACACTGCAGCTTGAAAAAGCTCAGTACGGCTTTTTTTTTTACTGAATTAAAATACAGCTTGTTCATTGTAATGTGCCTAGGTACCCAGGCGTGTAAACAAGTGCTGTATATTCTTCAGTAAAAAAGGAAGTAGAAAAATCAGCATTTTTGGTCAGTAATTTACGCCTCATGCGCACAAATTATTTTTATTATTTAACCACTTCTCGCCCGGCCCATAGCAGATGACAGCCGGACGGTGGTTCAGTTATCCTGACTGGGCGTCATATGACGTCCAGCAGGATAACGCGCCGCCGCGCGCCCGCGCCCCCAGTCTGACACACCGCTCCACCGATCTTGGACTCTTTACCACGTGATCAGCCGCGTCCAATCACAGCTGATCACGATGTCAATAGGAAGAGCCGTTGATCGGCTTTTCCTCACTCGCGTCTGACAGACGCGAGTAGAGGAGAGACGATCGGCGGCTCTCCTGACGGGGGGGGGGTCTGCGCTGATTGTTTATCAGCGCAGCCCCCCTCAGATGACCACACTGGACCACCAGGGATCGCCACCAGGACCACCAGGGAGAGGGGCAAGTGGATGGCCAGGTATGTACCCCATGGCAATCCACATGTACCCAATGTGCCCAGTCAGTGCCCAATGTGTGCCAATCAGTGCCCACAAATGGGCACTGATTGGCACCAGTATATTGCAGTGATGCCCAGCAATGTCACCCTTAGGGGCATCATTTCCACTAATCGGTGTCATCAGTGCCACCCATCAGTGTCCATCGGTGCCACCTGTCAGTGCCCATCCGTGCCACCTATCAGTGCCACCCATAAGTACCCATCAGTGCCACCTGTCAGTGCCCATCCGTGCCCATCCGTGCCACCTATCAGTGCCACCCATAAGTACCCATCAGTGCCACCTGTCAGTGCCCATCTGTGCCACCTATCAGTGCCACCCATAAGTACCCATCAGTGCCACCTGTCAGTGCCCATCCGTGCCACCTATCAGTGCCACCCATAAGTACCCATCAATGCCATCTACGAGTGCTCATCAGTGCCGCCTATGAGTGCCCATCAGTGCCACCTATGAGTGCCCATCAGTGCCGCATACCAGTGCCACCTATCAGTGTCCATCAGTGCCACCTATCAGTGTCCATCAGTGCTACCTATCATGCCCATCAGTGCCGCCTATCAGTGCCCATCATCAGTGCCCGTCAGTGCCACCTCATCGGTGCCGCCGTATCAGTGCCCGTCATTGAAGAAGAAAACGTACTTATTTACAAACATTTTTTACAGAAACAAAGAAAAACTTGTTTCTTTTCAAAATTTTCGGTCTTTTTTTATTTGTTGCGCAAAAAATAAAAAACGCAGAGGTGATCAAATACCACCAAAAGAAAGCTCTATTTGTGGGAACAGAATGATAAAAAAAATTGTTTGAGTACAGTGTTGTATGACCGCGCAATTGTCATTCAAAATGCGACAGCGCTGAAAGTTGAAAATTGGTCTGGGCGGGAAGGTGTCTAAGTGCCCAGTATTGAAGTGGTTAAGGTACTTATATAGCGCCGTCAATTTACGCAGCGCTTTACATATACGTTGTACATTCCCATCGGTCCCTACCCTCTTACAATCTAAGGTCCCTAACTCACATACTAGGGCCAATTTAGATAGGATTCGATTAACCTACCAGCATGTCTTTGAAGTGCATCTTAGAGAGTCAGAGTGTCTCAGAAGTAAAGATGGGCTCGTGTTTCACCAATCTGTGAAAAGCTGCGTCCAAAAATTGTCAAACAACTCAGAATAATGTTCCTTGATGTAAAATTGCAAAGACTGTAAATGTATCATCATCTACAGTACATAACATCAGTGTTAACTTTGGCAGCAAATTTAGATTTAGTTTTAGGACTAAAATGGCATTTTAGTTTTAGTCCCATTTTAGTCTTCTGCAAGTGTTTTAGTTTTAGTCGTATTTAGTCGACTAAATCTCCAGTACATTTTAGTCGACTAAAACTGATTTTAGTCGTCTAAAATCTAATGGGTGTAATTAAATTGTAATGCATTAGTTAACCTTTCTCTACAATTTCCAAACTCATTATATACTGCTGGAGTGAAAAATGTCATATGTTATTATTTATGGTATTGCGATATGAACATGCACTACAGACCAGCATTCATTTTGAAATCAAATTTCAATTTAGTTTTAGTCTTAGTCTTTTGACTAAAATGGCATTTTAGTTTTTAGTCCCATTTTAGTTTTAGTCGTATTTAGATGGTGTCTGTTTCGACAGCGGAGGGAGACCGTAGTTGTCAGATTGGGAGGGTTGTGGCTGTATTGCAGGGAGGGTTGTGGCCATGTTGCAGGATGGGTTGTGGCTGTATTGCAGGATGGGTTGTGGCCGTGTTGCAGGGAGGGTTGTGGCCGTGTTTCAGGGCGGGTTGTGGCCGTGTTGCGGGCGGGTTGTGGCTGTGTTGCAGGGAGGGTTGTGGCTGTGTTGCAGGGAGGGTTGTGGCTGTGTTGCAGGGAGGGTTGTGGCCATGTTGCAGGGAGGGTTGTGGCTGTATTGCAGGATGGGTTGTGGCCGTGTTTCAGGGCGGGTTGTTGCTGTGTTGCAGGGAGGGTTGTGGCTGTGTTGCAGGGAGGGTTGTGGCTGTGTTGCAGGGAGGGTTGTGGCCGTGTTGCAGGGAGGGTTGTGGCCATGTTGCAGGGAGGGTTGTGGCTGTATTGCAGGATGGGTTGTGGCCGTGTTTCAGGGCGGGTTGTTGCTGTGTTGCAGGGAGGGTTGTGGCCGTGTTGCAGGGAGGGTTGTGGCCGTGTTGCAGGGAGGGTTGTGGCCGTGTTGCAGGGAGGGTTGTGGCCGTGTTGCAGGGTGGGTTGTGGCCGTGTTGCAGGGAGGGTTGTGGCCGTGTTGCAGGGAGGGTTGTGGCCGTGTTGCAGGGAGGGTTGTGGCCGTGTTGCAGGGAAGGTTGTGGCCGTGTTGCAGGGCGGGTTGTGGCTGTGTTGCAGGCAGGGTTGTAGCCGTGTTGCAGGGAGGGTTGTGGCCGTGTTGCAGGGAGGGTTGTGGCCGTGTTGCAGGTAGGGTTGTGGCCGTGTTGCAGGGCGGGTTGTGACCATGTTGCAGGGAGGGTTGTAGCCGTGTTGCAGGGAGGGTTGTGGCCGTATTGCAGGACGGGTTGTGGCCATGTTGCAGGGTGGGTTGTGGCCTTGTTGCAGGACAGGTTGGGGCCGTGTTGCAGGGCGGGTTGTGGCCGTGTTGCAGGGTGGGTTGTGGCCTTGTTGCAGGACAGGTTGGGGCCGTGTTGCAGGGCGGGTTGTGGCCGTGTTGCAGAGAGGGTTGTGGCTGTGTTGCAGGACGGGTTGTTGCCGTGTTGCAGGGAGGGTTGTGGTTGTGTTGCAGGGAGGGTTGTGGCTGTGTTGCAGGGAGGGTTGTGGCTGTGTTGCAGGGAGGGTTGTGGCTGTGTTGCAGGGCGGGTTGTGGCTGTGTTGCAACCCGTCCTTAGATGCAGGCAAAACCCGCCGCTCAACACACCAAACCCGCCCTGCAACACAGTCACAACCCGACCTTGAGCACTCTGTAAACCTGCCCCGTAACGAGGCACAAGCTGACAACTTTGGTCTCCCCCTTGCTTTTTGCATAGGTTTACATTCTGCCCGTCAAATGGTATCTCCCGTCGAAAAACGCCTCCTATGACGTGCGCATGCGCTATGGTGATGTCATGCCAGCTGATCGGGAAATCAGCTGGAGTGGCCTTCCGTACTGCACATGCGTGGGCACTTTTTGACGGAGGGCACTATTCAATAGAACAGCGGCAGCACTCATGCAGCCCCAGACCATGACACTCCCACCACCATGCTTGACTGTAGACAAGACACACTTGTCTTTGTACTCCTCACCTGGTTGCCCCCACACACGCTTGTCACCATCTGAACCAAATAAGTTTATCTTGGTCTCATCAGACCACAGGACATGGTTCCAGTAATCCATGTCCTTAGTCTGCTTGTCTTCAGCAAACTGTTTGCGGTCTTTCTTGTGCATCATCTTTAGAAGAGGCTTCCTTCTGGGACGACAGCCATGCAGACCAATTTGATGCAGTGTGCGGCGTATGGTCTGAGCACTGACAGGCTGACCCCCCACCCCTTCAACTTCTGCAGCAATGCCGGCAGCACTCATACCTCTATTTCCCAAAGACAACCTCTGGATATGACGCTGAGCACGTGCCCTCAACTTCTTTGGTCGACCATGGCGAGGCCTGTTCTGAGTGGAACCTGTCCTGTTAAACCGCTGTATGGTGCCATGTTGAACTTCCAGTGACCAGTATGAGAGAGTGAGAGCGATAACACCAAATTTAACACACCTGCTCCCCATTCACACCTGAGACCTTGTAACACTAACGAGTCACATGACACCGGGGAGGGAAAATGGCTAATTGGGCCCAATTTGGGCATTTTCTCTTAGGGGTGTACTCACTTTTGTTGCCAGTGGTTTAGACATTAATGGCTGTGTGTTGAGTTATTTTGAGGGGACAGCAAATTTACACTGTTATACAAGCTGTACACTCACTAGTTTACATTGTAGCAAAGTGTCATTTCTTCCGTGTTGTCACATGAAAAGATAGAAGAAAAGATTTACAAAAATGTGAGGGGTGTACTAACTTTTGTGAGATACTGTATATTTTTATATGCATTGAGCCGTTAATCTGGCTGCTTTCTCCCGTGCGCTTTGGGCGGGCACTTGCCAGGCGGTACTCCTATGCCCGTCCGAGGCATTGATGGGCGTATGATTGGCTGCCTGTGCTGATTGGTAGGAACATGCAATATTTATATGCACAAGTGATATTCGTATTATACTGTTATTATGACTTATTTGTATATTGTGATACTATTATTATGTTATCCTAGGCAACCCGCTTCTCCTTTGTCTGTGTCCTGAGGAAGCCAAATATTTGGCGAAACGTAGACTGTCTATATCATCCTTTGGATTGTATTCTTATGTACATAATTAATTATATGGATAACCTGTGCGCTATTTACAGTCTATAGAAAGTATCGCTGTCCTCCCCACATGTCTGGGGTTTGATATTCCTATTTTTATCTGTTTTAATTCTCTATAATAAAGGTTACATTATTTTATCTGGACACGTCTCCACTCTGTTGCCGTTATAGCCCACTATTGTACGGTACTGGAGATTGTTTCTCCAGTTTACATCTAAGGTTTTTGGATGATTACTGCTAGTGGCTACAGCCTCCGGCAGTGTTCGCATCCAGAAAATCCTACAGGCTGGCTGTACTGAACTTGATCGATGGATCGACTTCCGTACAACCAGCCTGCCCATAGATAGATCAAATCTGGATCCATGCTTAATCTGGCCCGAGATTCGATCCATCTCTATGGCTGGCTTAACTCACGTCTTCAATCTCTTCCTTCTCTACTGCCATCTCCCTCCTCCCCCCTAAAGAATGCATGATCCCCTCCAATCTGTGCGTAGGGGTAATGCTGAGTTCATCGTTTGCTAGTTTCCACCGATATTCGCAGATGATGCATGGCTGGCAGTGAATTATGGGGAAGTCATATAATCAGTCCTGTGTGGAGTTTTATGATCACAGATGGATTTGTAATAAATGTGGACTTCTCGGTAGGGGTGCGATACCCAATAGCCCGTTTATTTGCCCAGGTAGCCATCACCTGTTCCCCCCCCCCCCGGGGTGTGAGCAGTGTCAGTGTCAGTAGGGGTAGGCGGTCAGTGTTTATACAATGTTGCTCTGCTCCAGTGTCTAAAGGAAAGTAAAATAGCGAGATACCTGAGACTCGGCCATCTGTCGATGCGTGCTGCCAGCCAGAATCCGGGGGGGGGGGGGGGGATCCCTGTGCCGAATTCCCTTCACTGACATCTGCCTCCTTCACTGATGGACAGTGCCAGATCACCCCCCCCCCGGGACAGAAACTGCGCTAAAGCCAAAAAGACACTCTATTCATCTTGATTTAGTCATGCACTCTCAGGGACCGCAGCATCTGGTCACATGTTAATGTGCAACATGCCTCTAATGCTCCAATGTGTGTGTGTGAGGGCGGGGCTAGAATCAGAGAACACAGTGGAGGCACACTGCTCATACTGTTCAGGGCCAATCATATTCTGTGAAAGGCTGTAGAGACGGAGGAAATATGACAGGAGTATTGGGATGAAAAAGTCCAGACCGCCACACACCAGAAGTAGCCAGATACAAAATCAGGAAAACTCAAACTTCAGCCTGGCTCCATCCAGCCCTTGCCGTCCGACGCATTTCACCTGTGGGCAGGGCGAAACACGTCGGGGAGGGGGGCATGGCCAAAATGGAATCAGGCTGAAGCTGAGTTTTACTGGTTTTGTATCTGGCCTGTTCTAGTGTGCGGCCGTCTGAACTTCTTCTTTCAAGGAATGTCTGCACAAGACGTGGACGAGCTCTTTTCTTTTTTCTGCCTGCACCCGACAGTGAGAGTCACCGGACTTGTGGATGTTTATATCCCGCGGGGCCCTGAGTCTATGTGTGGTCACAAGGAGTATTGGGATCATGCTGTTGTCACTGGAGGAGACATTGAAGGTGGGGGGTCTAAGGAGCGGCCACACAATTCCGTTCCCAGACTCAAGGGTCAGCAGTGGGGTCAGGGGGGGCACAGATGAGAATTTCTCCCTTTGTGTTGAGATTTATCCTCTAGACAAATCCAACAGCCAGACTAGAGGGAGCTTCAACTACTAAGAAGAATCACAAGACTCTTCATAGTTCAGATCCCATCTTCCTCTATAATACAAATATAGCGCTCCTGCTAACATTCCAGTCAAACCATTGTGGGAGGAGCAGAGACATGGAAATCTCACCATTGTGGGAGGGGCAGAGACACAAACTACTGCATGAAATCTCACCATTGTGGGAGGGGCTGGGACACAAATTACTGTGGGGAAATCTCATCATTGTGGGAGGGGCAGAGACACAAACTGCTGCAGGAAATCTCACCATTGTGGGAGGGGCAGAGACACAAACTACTGCAGGATATCTCACCATTGTGGGAGGTGCAGAGACACAAACTACTACAGTAAATCTCACCATTGTGGGAGGGGCAGAGACACAAACTACTGCAGGGAAATCTCACCATTGTGGGAGGGGCAGAGACACAAACTACTGCAGGATATCTCACCATTGTGGGAGGGGCAGAGACACAAACTACTACAGTAAATCTCACCATTGTGGGAGGGGCAGAGACACAAACTACTGCAGGGAAATCTCACCATTGTGGGAGGGGCAGAGACACAAACTACTGCGGGAAATCTCACCATTGTGGGAGGGGCAGAGACACAAACTACTGCGGGAAATCTCATCATTGTGGGAGGGGCAGAGACACAAACTACTGCGGGAAATCTCACCATTGTGGGAGGGGCAGAGACACAAACTACTGCGGGAAATCTCACCATTGTGGGAGGGGCAGAGACACAAACTACTGCGGGAAATCTCACCATTGTGGGAGGGGCAGAGACACAAACTACTGGGGGAAATCTCACCATTGTGGGAGGGGCAGAGACACAAACTACTGGGGGAAATCTCACCATTGTGGGAGGGGCAGAGACACAAACTACTAGGGGAAATCTCACCATTGTGGGAGGGGCAGAGACACAAACTACTGGGGGAATTCTCACCATTGTGGGAGGGGCAGAGACACAAACTACTGCAGGGAGATCTCACCATTGTGGGAGGGGCAGAGACACAAACTACTGCAGGATATCTCACCATTGTGGGAGGGGCAGAGACACAAACTACTGCAGGAAATCTCATCATTGTGGGAGGGGCAGAGACACAAACTACTGCTGGAAATCTCACCATTATGGGAGGGGCAGAGACACAAACTACTGCAGGGAGATCTCACCATTGTGGGAGGGGCTGAGACACAAATTACTGTAGGGAAATTTCACTATTTTGTGAGGGGCAGAGAAACCAACTACTGCAGGGAATACATGTGGGTTTATGTTGAAGGCAATGAAGAATTGATAATTTTAGCTTATGATGGAGGCGATAAGGAACGTTCTTCATGGTGGAGTGTAACCTTGATATTCCACCTGTATCCCCCCAGATTATCATATTATCCAAAGACTCCGCTGGATGGTGGAGCTGTGAATTCCTTGGTGAGCTCCTTACAGAATCTCATATCACAGCCAGGTGGGAATGTAGAAGGAGATATGAATGACCCCCTTTCAGAGAGATAAAGTGCACCAGTCTCCTGAGGATCTCTCAGACTGATCAAATTTCCCGGGAGTCTTCCCTCTCGCTGGGTAGAGGACTCACTCCTGGTGGCTGAAACTACACCAGAGGGTTTTCATCGCTCAGTAGCATAAGATTAACCCTTTCTAGACTAATACCTCCCATCCATTTATCATCTACAGTCATGTGAAAAATTGGATACACCCTATGGAAACTGGAAGACTATTTTGAACAAACATTTGATCTTCCTTCAAACACATCTTTATCTGCCTACAGATAAAGAAAGTTTTATTTTTCAATCATGTATTCAACAAATACATCAATAGATGCACTATATTACCAAAAGTATTGGGACACCTGCCTGACTGCGCACCAGTGCACAAAGCAAGGTCCATAAAGACATGGATGAGTGAGTTTGGGGTGGAGGAACTTGACTGGCCTGTACAGAGTCTTGGCCTCAACCCAATAGAACACCTTTGGAATGAATTCGAGCAGAGACCGTGAGCCAGGCCTTCTCGTCCAACATCAGTGCCTGACCACACAAATGCGTTTTTGGAAGAATGGTCAAACATTCCCATAGACACACCCCTAAACCTTGTGGACGGCCTTCCCAGAAGAGGTGAAGCTGTTATAGCTGCAAAGGGTGGGCCAACTCAATATTGAACCCTACGGACTAAGACTGGGATGCCATGAAAGTTCACGTGTGTGTAAAGGCAGGCGTCCCCATACTTTTGGTAATTTCGTGTATATGTACTGTGAAAAAAGTAAGAACACTTCTGGTAACATAAACTGGTATTGCCCCGATTAGCAGAAATTACTTTGTATAACTGCCCCTCAAGTCAACATTGGTGACATTTTTTACCACATCTCCATGCGAAATTCCTCCAGTTGTAAGATGTGAATTTTCTTACATGAACTGCCCGTTTCAAAAATCTTCCTACTAATGAAAGGCTATCTGCAATACTGAACGACAAACTAAAGCAGTTTGAGAAAACCTGGAGCCCCTGGATTTAATATCTGTCAGGAGACACCCGGGCTCCCTTGGTTTAGACAGTGGTCTGGGTTGGAGGAGTTTGCACGTCTTTCCTTCTCTCCTTTTTCTTTTCTTTTTAGATCTTTTCTGTCTGTTCCTTTCTTTTTCTCTCCTTTTCCTGGTAGTCGGGGGTCCCCTTACTGATTGTGTGGGATATCACATTTTTTCAGGTTGCAAAGTCATCCCCTCCAACTGGAGGTAGTCAGGAGCCATGTATTAGGCCAGTGCATGAGACTGTGGAGTTTGTATTTGGCCAATGGGATAGATGTCTCCTGTTGGGGCATAGTTGTGAAGGTCACTTTGGGCCCTGGCGGGTTACTGCTATATTAAAGTAGCTAACTTGACATTCTGAACCATGGACTTCAGCAGGTCTTGATATCCTTGCCATGTGTGATGTACTTTATTCTTTTTGTACGTTTTTGGAGATGTATGGCTTGGCGTTGCCCCAATGTTATCTTCTAATGTGGTTTGTCTTTCTCTTGTAAAACACATTTTCAATAAAAATGCACATTGGTTGAGGGAGATGGGGCTCAGGTAAGTATTAGGGGGGCTGAGGGGGAAGCTGCACACAGAAGGCTTTTTTACCTTCATGCATACCTTCAGCCTTTAGAATCACTTTAATTGAACAAACTGAAGTTAGAAGCTGATTGGCTACCATGCACAGCTGTACCAGATTTTGCACTCTCCGGTTTTACTAAATCAACCCCAATGACTGTGAGCTCTCCAGGCCCTGAAGCCGCAAAGAAAGCCCAAACCATAACATTTACACCACATTGCTTCACAGTTGGTATGAGGTTCTTCTCCTGAAATAATGTCCTTGGTTACTGTGACCAAACCACTCTATCTTTGATGGATCACTATCAGCACCTTACACTAGAAGGCCTAGTCTTTTCCTACATGTTTAGCAATGTTCTTTTTGGTCAGCAAAAGCTTATTTCTCAACATCCCTCTCATGCAGGTTGAATTGGTGGAATCTCTTTCTGATGACTCTATCTGTTGAATGTGTTACCTGAACATCCCTTGGAGACTCCTTTTAGCGTTGAACAGTCAGTTTTTTGGGCTGAATTTGCTGGGCCAGCCTGTCTTCATACACCTATAGTATAAGGACAAGGGAGGGGCGACAGTAGAAGAGACACAACCCAACCACCCAGAGCCTGCGGGTGGTGGAAGGGTTAATCTCATGTAGTAATTATTAGTATCTCTGATCTGTACAATACGAGGGGCTGTGATGGGTAATTCGTTTTATTGGACAGACATAGCTCTGCGCAGGAGAGCGAGATCAATAACGGGGAATAATTATGTGTTCATAAATGGAGGACAGAAGCCGGGGATGGGGAAGTGTTCTTTATATCATGTCGTCTTATTTAGAGAGAATGTGTTACCCGATTTGTGGGGCAGGGGCCATGCACTTCACTTATTACTTATTCCTAATATGGTTTTAATAGCTGGCAGCTGTATCAGACCATCATAGTGGGGTGAATCTGCCTAGGGCACCCATTTTTACCCAGCGCTCTGTGGAACCTTAGGGTTCCTCAGGGGTTGCCAGGGGTCCATTGTGTTGTGGCTGACTAAACTCCCATCTGATGGTGCCTGCATAGTTCCAGGTCCAACACCAATTGGCAAAGCCAACAGCATGACATCAATGATCTTTTTAGCTGACTGCAAGGGTGACATTCTGACAACCACTGAAAGAGGAGCCTTCTTCTCACTAACCACCAATGTAAGGAACATTCTTCTCACTAACCACCAATGTAAGGAACATTCTTCCCACTGATCACCAATGTAAGGAACATTCTTCCCACTGATCACCAATGTAAGGAACATTCTTCTCACTGATCACCAATGTAAGGAGCATTCTTCTCACTGATCACCAATGTAAGGAGCATTCTTCTCACTGATCACCAATGTAAGGAACGTTCTTCTCACTGATCACCAATGTAAGGAACATTCTTCTCACTGATCACCAATGTAAGGAACATTCTTCCCACTGACCACCAATGTAAGGAACATTCTTCCCACTGATCACCAATGTAAGGAACATTCTTCTCACTGATCACCAATGTAAGGAACATTCTTCTCACTGATCACCAATGTAAGGGACATTCTTCTCACTGATCACCAATGTAAGGGACATTCTTCCCACTGATCACCAATGTAAGGAGCATTCTTCTCACTGATCACCAATGTAAGGAACATTCTTCTCACTGATCACCAATGTAAGGAACATTCTTCTCACTGATCACCAGTGTAAGGGACATTCTTCTCACTGACCACCAATGTAAGGAACATTCTTCTCACTGATCACCAATGTAAGGAACATTCTTCTCACTGATCACCAATGTAAGGAACATTCTTTTCACTGATCACCAATGTAAGGAACATTCTTCTCACTGATCACCAATGTAAGGGGCATTTTCCCAATGCCCCTTAAAAGACTAATCATTTCAAGGGTTCCTCTGGTGTAAAAAGGCAGAGAAAGTCTTGCCTAGGGTGTCAATGTTTAGGGGGGCGTCTTTGAAACTAAAAGTTCTCCCTACATAATATTGTATGCTGGGGGGATGAAGATTTTAGGGGTGTGCAGGTAAAATAATCCAAGAGACCCCACACTGAATGACGATCTATGTCACTCCCCTCCCCCTACTATGGCTGTGCCAGGCCTTCTCGTCCAACATCAGTGCCTGACCTCACAAATGCGCTTCTGGAAGAATGGTCAAACAATCCCATAGACACCCTCCTAAACCTTGTGGACGGCCTTCCCAGAAGAGCTGAAGCTGTTATAGCTGCAAAGGGTGAGCCAACACAAAATTGAACCCTACGGACTAAGACTGGGATGCCATTAAAGTTCACGTGCGTGTAAAGACAGGTGTCCCAATACTTTTGACAATAGAATGTATCTTAACCCTCACTGACTGACTACAGTATGAGGAGACATAGTGAGGCTGAGCTACAACCAGGGATATTTACTACATGCGACGGGCCCTTGGGACAACCCTTACATGAGCCCCAGCCCTCAGGTCTCCATCACAAGTACCAAGAAATCCATTTCAGCCAACTGGACGATTTCTGTACCCCTCCGATTGCCACCACTACGCTGATCTGAATTGCGATTGGTCGCTCTGGGTCACCGCACATCACAGTTCTGTACACGTTTTAGTAAATAGGAATTTAGAAGACTCCTGATCTTGTTGTCCGGCCATGTTATTGCGGCTTTTCCCTGAGGATAAAAGGAAAGTGGATTAGGATTAGTTATTATCGTTACCATTGACCGGTGTGTAAAAACAAGGGATTTGGAGATAATTTGGCGATCGGCGTTGGGGATGGACTTGCGCATTGCTCGGGAGAGGCTCAACCACAATCAACCTGCAGAAAATCTAATTAAACAATTTACGTGGTTAATCCATATTGAACGTCGGGCCGGCACGTCAGAGGGCTCTTCACATTGAGCGAGCATTGAAGCGCTGACCCTTCCGGCACCATTCGGATTAAAAGAGCCCGCAGGTTGGCGGGGGGGGGGGAGGGGGTCCTCGGCCCAGGAATGTCGCTCTATTGTTATATTCTAATACTGGGACAGAAAAGGGACAGATCAGCCCCGCAGGACGATAAATCCTCCTTATCCTACCCACTCCAAATGACTAACAATTATTATCCTCTCCACCGCGAGTCTTCTTCCGTCATCTTCCGTCATCACTTTTAATAGAGAATTCCGGAAAAATACTAAAAAAAAAAAGATCCATTCATCTAGAAAAATAGTAATTGCATTGTTCTAAACTCTGCCTTTATATTAGCTGCCAGCAAAACTAAGACTGGGAGGCTCGGCGCTCTCAGTCATTCATGCTCTATAGGGAGGGGGGGGGGTCTCCAAACGTTCTACCCAAAGGGCAAGTTAATGTCCTTCAAACTTTGGGGGGGGGGGCAAACTAAAGTCAGCGGGAGTAGAAAATGTCCTGGCGTCCAGTGGGAGTACACAATGACCTCTCTTTGGTGTCAGTGGGAGGAATAGTGCCCCATTGTTGGTGTCAGTGGAAGGAATTGTGCCACATCATTGGTGTCAGTGGATGGAATAGTGCCCCATCATTGGTGTCAGTGGGAGGAATTGTGCCCTTTCTTTGGTGTCAGTGGGAGGAATAGTGGCCCCATCATTGGTGTCAGTGGGAGGAATAGTGTCCCATCATTGGTGTCAGTGGGAGGAATAGTGCCCCATCGTTGGTGTCAGTGGAAGGAACAGTGCCCCATTGTTGGTGTCAGTGGAAGGAATAGTGCCCCATCATTGGTGTCAGTAGAAGGAAAAGTGCCCGATCGATGGTGTCAGTGGGAGGAATTGTGCCCCATCATTGGTGTCAGTGGAAGGAATAGTGCCCCATTGATGGTGTCAGTAGGAGGAATTGTCCCCCATTGTTAATTTCAGTGGGAGGTATAGTGCCCTGCTGTTGATGTCAGTGGGAGGAATTGTGCCCTTTCTTTGGTGTCAGTGGAAGGGATAGTGCCACATCGTTGGTGCTGGTGGAAGGAATAGTGCTCCATCATTGTTGTCAGTGGGAGGACTCGTGCCCTTTCTTTGGTGTAAGTGGGAGGAATAGTGCCCCATTGTTGGTGTCAGTGGGAGGAATTGTGTCCTTTCTTTGGTGTCAGTGGGAGGAATAGTGCCCCACCTATCGTTGCTGTCAGTGGAAAGAATAGTGCCCCATTGTTGGTGTCAGTGGAAGGAATAGTGCCCCATCGTTGGTATCAGTGGGAGGAATAGTGCCCCATTGTTAATGTCAGTGGGAGGACTTGTGCCCTTTCTTTGGTGTAAGTGGGAGGGTTAGTACCCCATCGTTAGTGCTGGTGGAAGGAATGGTGCCCCATCTTTTGTGTCAGTGGGAGGACTTGTGCCCTTTCTTTGGTGTCAGTGGGAGGGATAGTACCACTATTGTTGGTGTTAGTGGAATGACCAGTGCCCCATTGTTGAGATCAGTGGAAGAAATAGTGCCCCATTATTGGTGTCAGTGAGAAGAATTGTTCCCTTTCTTTGGAGTCAGTGGGAGGAATTGTGCCCTTCTGATGGTGTCAGTGGGAGGAATGGTGCCCTAAGGGTTGGATAAAGGGAAGCATTCAGCACCAGGGCCGCAGTTTGGAGACCGCGCTGCTCTCTTGCATTGCGTAGAGCTGCCAGTGTAACATGTTTCAGGTGCTGGGAGCTTGCTGACTGGAGAGGAGATCTGTGAGAAGAGTTACCAGTGCGGTGCATCTCCTTTATCGATTAATTAGTGGGGGTGGGGAAGGAAGCAAACTATGTAAGTTATCTGTAATACATAATATAGTGGGGTCACCTTCTGGTTGTGAAGTGGATATCAGGACCACAAGACCATCTGAACAGAGTTATAAACATTTCAGTGATTTGTTGGTGTATTTACTGATTGCTGGGAGTTCAGTATTAAATCTGCCTGACGACCACAGGTGACGGGGCCGCCCGATGCGGGTGACATCGCCCATGGATGTGGTCACATGAGGATAAACACTCGGAAACATGCGGGCTCTCCCATTGGCTCCTCGTTGTTTTATTTTAATTTTAATGATCAGGAAATGAAACAAACAGAAATGTTCTTGTCTTATCTCATGGTATCACAGACAGTCACACCTTGCGGGATCTCGGTGACGGTCCGTACGGAGCAGACTATAATTACAGAACAATGTTTGGAATAATGTCCCCATATGTCTGTATTGTGTGACAGGCCAGGAATTCAGTCTATGGCGGTGTGAATAGAGGTGGGTTGGGTTTCAGGCTATATGAAACCTTCTATATACTCAACACAAATCTTCCCATCTGTATCACTGCTCCATTGTGTTCCTATAGGAGAAAGGATAGAAGGGGGGGGGGGTGTAGGTGAGGATGGGTAAGGGGGTACAGGTGGGGGTGGGGAGATAGGACAGGGGGGGTATAATAAGTGTGTTTGGGGTTTAGGATAGAAGATGGGTATGGATGCAGGAGGGGCGGGGATAGGAGAAGGAGGTATAGGTAAGGAGATGAGGGGAGAAGGGTATAGGTGAGGACAGGAGAAGGGGTACAGGTAGGAGGAGGGGAAGGTAAGGAGAAGGGGTACAGGTAGGAGGAGGGGAAGGTAAGGAGAAGGGGTATGGGTTTTGGTAGGAGGTGGTGGGACAGGACAAGAGGTATAAGTGGGGGTGGGGGTCAGGATAGAAGAAGGGGAAAAGATGAGAGGTGAGGGCAGGAAAGGGGTATAGGTAAGTTGAGGAGAGGGGTATAGATGAGGGGATGAGGACAAGAAGGGGTAACTGTAAGGAGAGGAGAAGGATATAGGTGAGGACAGGGGGGTACAGGTAAGAGGAGGGGAAGGTTAGGAGAAGGGTTACGGGTGGTGGGACAGGACAGGGGGTATATGTGGGGGTCAGGATAGAAGATGGGTAAAGGTGAGAGGGCAGGGCAGGAGAGGGCTATAGGTAAGTTGAGGAGATGGGTATAAATGAGGGGATGAGGACAAGAAGGGGTAACTGTAAGGAGAGGAGAAGGATATAGGTGAGGACAGGGGGTACAGGTAAGAGGAGGGGAAGGTTAGGAGAAGGGGTATGGGTGGTGGGACAGGACAGGGGTATATGTGGGGGGTCAGGATAGAAGATGGGTAAAGGTGAGAGGTGAGGGCAGGAGAGGGCTATAGGTAAGTTGAGGAGATGGGTATAAATGAGGGGATGAGGACAAGAAGGGGTAATGGTAAGGAGAGGAGAAGGATATAGGTGAGGACAGGGGGTACAGGTAAGAGGAGGGGAAGGTTAGGAGAAGGGTTACGGGTGGTGGGACAGGACAGGGGGTATATGTGGGGGTGTGGGTCAGGATAGAAGATGGGTATAGGTGAGAGAATTAAGGAGAGGAGTAAAGAAGAGGGGATGAGGACAAGAAAGGTATAGGTAAGGAGAGGAGAAGGATATAGGTGAGGACAGGAGAAGGGGTACAGGTAAGAGGATATGGGGGTATGGGTGACAGGAGGAGATGGGGGGTAGGACAAGGGGTATAAATGGGGGTGGGGGTCAGGATGCGTATAGATGAGAGAGGTGTGGGCAGGAGAGGGGTATAGGTAAGTATAGGAGAGGGGTATAAATGAGGGGATGAGGACAAGAAGGGGTAAAGGTAAGGAGAGGAGAAGGATATAGGTGAGGACAGGGGGTACAGGTAGGAGGAGGGGAAGGTCAGGAGAAGGGGTACGGGTGGGGGGTAGGACAGGACAGGGGGTATATGTGGGGGTGTGGATCAGGATAAAAGATAGGTATAGGTGAGAGAGGTAAGGGGAGGAGATGGGTATAGATGAGGGGGTGAGGACAAGAGAGTTAAAGGTAAGGAGTGGAGGGGGGGATGGGGGTTAGGATAGAAGATAGGTATAAGTGAAAGAGGTGAGGGCAGAAGAGGGGTATAGGTAAGTGGAGGACAGGGGTATAAATGAGGGGATGAGGACATGAAACGGTATAGGTTACAAGAGAAAAGGGATATAGGTGAGGACAGGAGAAGGGGTACAGGTGGCAGAAGTGGGGAGGTCAGGAGAGGGCGATGGGTGGTAAGGGAGATGGGGGGGAGGAGACATGACAGGGAGGGCAGATGTGGAGGTCAGGCTATGAGGTGGGTATAGGTGGGGAAGGTGAGGACAGGAGAGAGGGGTAAAGGTGAGGGGATGAGGAGAAGAGTGGTAGTATAAGTAAGGAGAGGGCAGGGGGGTATACTGTAGGTGATGAGGGTAGGGACAGGATAAAAGAGGGATATAGGTAAGGAAGGGGTTGAGGACAGGAGAGGGGGTATAGATAAGGAGAGGACCAGTGAGAGGAGTATAGGTGAGGGTTTGGATGTGGAATGTTTGGGGGGTCATACAGGTTGGGGGGCTGTGTATTGGTTCTTCTCCCCCTCCATGAAATGACAAGGTCCCCTATCCTGGATGGATATCCTGGTCCTGGTAGGAATGTGCGGCCTGCAGGCCGGATCTGATAGGGGAGGAGGGGACGTCACTGTCCCACATAGATTCATGTCCCTGCAGGCAGGGAATGCAGAGATTATCAGGCCGGCAGAGGACACAACATGTCTGAGCCCATGGGGATTGGGGGGGGGGGGGGGTGACATCATAATAGGAGTCATTACACCAGCATGTGATAGTATCTGCCAGCATTCACATACCACATACCGACACACCAAACCACAGACCGACAGCAGGAGGCGTCCCTCAACTCCACACATCGTAACACCTCTGCATAGTACATAACACCCCCATGTAGTATATAACGTCTCAATATAAAATATAACACCCCCATATAGCATATAATACACCCGTTCAGTATATAAAGCCTCCATATACAATATATAACATCTCCATAGGCAATGCATTGTCCCCATATAGTATATAGTCCCCATAGAAAATATAACACACCCATATGCATATAAGACCTCTATATAGAGTATATTATTCCTATATGAACTATAACACCCGTATATAGTGTATAATTCCCCTGTATAGAATATAACACTCCCAATTTATATCAACCCCACACAGAATATGAGCCCTCCACATAGAATATAACACCCCTATATAGAATATTATATCCCCCAGTATAATGCTTTCATATAGTATATAACACTAGGGATGCACCGAATGGGTTTTTTGGTGCCGAAACCGATACCGAAAATAAATCTTCCTTGATCCCGAAAACCGAAACCGATACCGAAACAACACCGATACCGAAAGTGACTGTTTTTAAAAATATTTTTATACAGGAGATGGTCAGAGACTGCAGACATGGTACAGGAGATGGTCAGAGACTGCAGACATGGTACAGGATATGGTCAGAGACTGGGGACATGGTCAGAGAGTCAGAGACTGCGGACATGATACAAGAGATCAATTCAGCCTCACCAGTGCCCGTCAGATGCAGCCAGCCAGCCCCGGTAGTGCAGCCAGTGTCCCCGGTAGTGCAGCCAGTGTCCCCAGTAGTGCAGCCTGTGTCCCCAGTAGTGCAGCCTGTGTCCCCAGTAGTGCAGCCAGTGTCCCCAGTAGTGCAGCCAATGTCCCCATTGCAGCCAGTGTCCCCACTGCAGCCAGTGTCCCCATTGCAGCCTGTGTCCCAATTGCAGCCAATGTCCCCAGTAGTGCAGCCTGTGTCCCCATTGCAGCCAATGTCCCCAGTAGTGCAGCCTGTGTCCCCATTGCAGCCTGTGTCCCCAGTAGTGCAGCCTGTGTCCCCATTGCAGCCTGTGTCCCCAGTAGTGCAGCCAGTGTCCCCATTGCAGCCTGTGTCCCCAGTAGTGCAGTCAATGTTCCCAGTAGTGAAGCCAGTGTCCCCAGTAGTGAAGCCAGTGTCCCCAGTAGTGCAGCCAGTGTCCCCAGTAGTGCAGCCAGTGTCCCCAGTAGTGCAGCTAGTGTCCCCATTGCAGCCAGTGTCCCCAGTAGTGCAGCCAGTGTCCCCATTGCAGCCAGTGTCCCCATTGCAGCCAGTGTCCATATTGCAGCCAGTGTCCCCAGTGCAGCCAGTGTCCCCATTACAGCCAGTGTCCCCAGTAGTGCAGCCTGTGTCCCCATTGCAGCCAGTGAAGGGAGAGGAGAGCCGCCGCCGCCTGTTTGATTACAGCGCCGGGAACATCACAGCTTTCATTTCAATAGCTGTGGGTTCCCCGCTGCGCGCCGTCACATACAGCCCCTCCCCCTTGTCCAGGCACTTTGATAGACAGATCACCTGTCCCATTGGACGGGTGATCTGTCTATCAAAGTGCCAGACAAGGGGGAGGGGCTGTATGTGACGGCGCGCAGTGGGGAACACACAGCTATTGAAATGAAAGGTGTGATGTTCCCGGCGTTGTAATCAAACAGGCGGCGGCTCTCCTCTCTTCTACGATATAGGAAGCCCCCCTGGTAGGCGGCACCAGGGGCGGGGGAGGAGCCCCGCCCAATTCGGTATCGGCAAAAATTCTCTTTCGGCTTTTTGCTGAAAGGGCCATTTTTGGCCGATATGTTTCAGCGGCCGAAATTTCGGTGCATCCCTATATAACACCCCCATATAGTATATAACACTGCCATATGGAATATAACACCCCAATATAGAATATAATACCCCCAATATAAGACTTTCACATAGCATATAACACCCCCATATGGAATATAACACCCCAATATCGAATATAGTACCCCCAATATAACACTTTTTTATCGTTTATAACACCCCCATATAGAATATAATACCCCAATATTGAATATAATACCCCCAGTATTATACCTTCATATAGTATATAACACCCTCAAGATAAAATATGACACCTCTATATAATCTATAATACTGCTACATGGAATATTACAGCCCCAACATAGAATATATAACACTTTCATATAATATATAAGACCCCCCAATATTATTATTATTATTGTACAGTATTTATATAGCGCCAACAGTTTGCGCAGCACTTAACAAAATAAAGGCAGACATTACAGTTACATTACAATTTGGTACAAGAGGAATCAGAGGGCCCTGCTCGTTATAGCTTACAATCTAAGAAGAAGGGTCAATTGATACAAACGGTAAAAGCTGTGGGGGGATGAGCTGATGGAGAAAGTAAAACAGTATTAGTTAGAAGCAGGATAAGCTTCTTTGAAGAGAAGAGTTTTCAGGGATCGTCTAAAGATGGATAGATTAGGGGACAGTTGGACAAATTGCGGTAGGGATTCCAAAGGATGGGAGAAACTCTGGAGAAATCCTGGAGGCGGATATGGGAGGAGGTGACAAGGGAGCTAGAGAGTAGGAGGTCTTGGGAGGACCGAAGAGAGCGGCTTGGTTGGTATTTTGGGACTAGGTTAGTGATGTAGCTGGGGGCAGAGTAAGGATGTTTTTTTTTAAATTATTGTTAGTACTTTGAATTTTATTCGTTGGGTGAGTGGAAGCCAGTGGAGGGATTGGCAGAGAGGGGTGGAGGACACTGAATGGTTGGTAAGGTGGATGAGTCTTGCAGCGGCATTCATGATGGACTGAAGGGGAGAGGAGTCTATATAAAGGTAATCCAATGAGGAGGGAGTTGCAGTAATCGAGGCGAGAGATGACCAGGGAATGAATTAGAAGCTTGGTGGTGTCATTAGTTAAAAAGGGGTGTATTCTGGAAATGTTGCGGAGGCTAAGGCGGCATGATTTGGACAGGGACTGGATGTGGGCATGAAAGGACAGTTCAGAGTCTAAGGTTACCCCGAGCACCCTGGCATGTGGGGACAGACTGATAGTTGTGCCATTGATCTTGACAGAGAAGTCAGGGGAAGCGGCACGTGGGGGAGGAAATATTAAGAGCTCAGTTTTAGATAGATTCAGTTTGAGGAAGTGGTTTGACATCCAGGTTGATATGTCTGTTAGTAAATCAGTGATGCATGAGGAGATTGATGGGATGAGCTGAGGGGCAGAGAGATAGATTTGGGTGTCATCAGCAAATAAATGGTAGTGGAAGCCATTGGAGGCTATCAGCTGACCCAGGGAGGACGTGTAGATCAAGAATAGTAGAGGTCCAAGGACAGAACCTTGGGGGACCCCAACGGTAAGAGGAGTTGGAGAGGAGGAAGTTGAGTTGTAAGTGACACTGAAGGTGCGTTGAGATAGGTAGGACTCGAACCAATGGAGAGCGCAGCCATGGAGACCAAGCAAATTGAGTTTTTTGAGGAGGAGGAGGTGGAAAGAGGTGGGAGATAGGTCTGCGTGTGCTCTCATTCTGGGTCTGTCAGTGGGGCGCTCCCTCCTCTATCTCTCTCCCTCTTGGGCTATGTGAGCGGGTCCAGCTGGGCGGTTCCAGGGCGGAGTGGGAGGAGTTGAGGAGAGTAAGCGGCGCACTCCAGCTGAGCATGTGGCAGTGCAATACGTGTCTTGCCCCGAGCGCTGGCAACTCATGTCATTGCCAGGATTTATGTGATCAAGGGCGGCCCGTCCATTAAGGGCACACGGGCGCCGCCCCTTGTCCATCACCGCCTCCACTATCCATGCGTCCGGCCCCTTTCAGGACACGGCATGGATTCCAATGCAGAGGGGCTGTTTATTTAAGCACCAATTAGAGCCAGAGGCTCTAATAGGCTTCAGTAATGGGTGGGCTGGGGTCGCAGAGAATGCGCTCCCACCCAGATGTGTTACAACAGCGAATCAATATTCACTGTTGTAACACTGATCCTCCTCCCGGCCAATCAGGAAGTGGGTTTTGACACCGGTCACCCGATTGGCTGAAAGGACAGGCGAACTTATTGGACGCCTAGGAGGAGGAGGGGAGGAGCTGGAAGTCGCGCAGGGAGGAGAGGACACGGAGCCACGCCGCTGCACCACGCTGCCTGCCACCCGCAACGATGGGGTAAGTGGCAAACAGTGGGGGAGTGGGGGGTGCCGCTCAGGGGGGGTGGAGATGTGTGGTTGTTTAACGCCCCCCCCAGGAAAAAAAACACCAGCCGTCACTGTACATGATTATGTCATCTCTAATCCGGCATCTCAGTCCAGGAAGTAGATGGCGACCCTAGATGATGCCTGAACAAAGGTGGTGCTGTCCTTCTGGAGAGAAAAGCAGATAACCTCTGTGAGAGGTAATAAATACCTGGAAGAGGGGGTAGACTGACACAGTATATACTGTATCTGATGACAGGTCCACTTTAACAAGATGGCAGCCTGCAGGAAGGTCAGACCACCATGTGTATGAATTGCTCTGATACGATGCGGAGATCCCGGTTCCACCAGACGGCACTCTGTGTCCAGATTCTCCGTGGAGAAATCAGCCGCCATGAGGAGGAGGGAGGGGTGGCGGCGGAGTTTTCTCCATCGCTCTGTGTAGAATGTGTTTCTAGGCAACAGAGAACCCCCCTACCCCCCCTCCACCAGCACAATGTCTCAACGGCAAGTGCACAGCTCGCCCTGCACCGCGTCACGCCAAACACACAGTACCGCCATGGCGGCCTACTACCCCAGGCCCAATATTTCTATCATTATGGCCCTATGGGTCACATGACCAAGATGTCTGCAGGCGCGCGTCCCTGCGATCAGCAATACTGAGCCTGGCGAGGGTCACAGAGACCCCCCAATAAGGAGATCCCCACTTCGTGCCCCCCGGTAGAATATCGCGGGACGATGCGGCATATTAAATAGGCAAAAATTGTATTGTAACCAATCATATTCAACCTCATACTATATAGAGCATTGAAAGGCAATTTCTGATTGGCCGATTAAACGCCTGCGAAGATGCAGCTTCTGTGTGAGTTAGATTGTCAGCTCCTGGGGCACGGAGGCGATGAAGGTCCCTGTGTGGAAACGAGAGATCAGAATAAAACATTTCGCACAATCTTCGGATTATTCGGCGTCATTGATAATAGAAGGTGGACCACAAATGCCAGCATGGCGGGGCCGGTTGGGAGGAATGTTATAGGGATGAGTAATGGCGGAGGGGGGGGGGGAGGGTGGTTTCCCCGGCCCTGCACAGGCCTGGATGTGGTTTGGGGGGGCAGAGTAATCCCCCCGTCCCCCGTATCCCCCTCCCTGCCGCCTCACCGCACATTGCTGCACCATGGAAAATGCTTTTGTGAAGTTTCTATGGGAACTGGAATCTTTTCACCGGCTGCTAATCGCTCTGCTAATAGGGGAGAGGTCAGAGAAAAGCCGGCTGGGGTGAATAGAGACCCCCTGCCCCCTTCTCAGACTCCAGCACAAGGGGCAAGGGGGGGGTCCTCCACCTCTGTAATACCGGAACATGGAGCAGAAAAGGGGGGGGGGTGCTCCATATCTGTAGTAGTGACATACAAAGCGAAGGGGCTCTGTAATACTGGCACATGGGGAAAATGGGGGTCCTTTATCCCTATAATACTGGCACAAGGAGTAAGGGGGGTCCTCCATCTCTGTAATACCGGCACAAGGGCAAGGGGGGCTCCTCCACCTCTGTAATACCGGCACAAGGGCAAGGGGGGCTCCTCCACCTCTGTAATACGGACACATGGGGTGGGGGGCTCCTCCACCTCTGTGATATGGACACATGGGGTGGGGGGCTCCTCCACCTCTGTAATAAGGACACATGGGGTGGGAAGCTCCTTCATCTCTGTAATACGGACACATGGGGTGGGAAGCTCCTCCACCTCTGTAATACGGACACATGGGGTGGGGGGCTCCTCCACCTCTGTAATAAGGACACATGGGGTGGGAAGCTCCTTCATCTCTGTAATACGGACACATGGGGTGGGAAGCTCCTCCACCTCTGTAATACGGACACATGGGGTGGGGGGCTCCTCCCCCTCTGTAATACAGACACATGGGGTGGGGGGCTCCTCCACCTCTGTAATACGGACACATGGGTTGGGGGGCTCCTCCACCTCTGTAATACAGACACATGGGGTGGGGGGCTCCTCCACCTCTGTAATACGGACACATGGGGTGGGGGGCTCCTCCACCTCTGTAATACGGACACATGGGGTGGGGAGCTCCTCCACCTCTGTAATACGGACACATGGGGTGGGGGGCTCCTCCACCTCTGTAATACGGACACATGGGGTGGGGGGCTCCTCCACCTCTGTAATACGGACACATGGGTTGGGGGGCTCCTCCACCTCTGTAATACAGACACATGGGGTGGGGGGCTCCTCCACCTCTGTAATACGGACACATGGGGTGGGGGGCTCCTCCACCTCTGTAATACGGACACATGGGGTGGGGAGCTCCTCCACCTCTGTAATACGGACACATGGTGTGGGGAGCTCCTCCACCTCTGTAATATGGACACATGGGGTGGGGGGCTCCTCCACCTCTGTAATACGGACACATGGGGTGGGGGGGCTCCTCCACCTCTGTAATACGGACACATGGGGTGGGGGGCTCCTCCACTTCTGTAATACGGACACATGGGGTGGGGGGCTCCTCCACCTCTGTAATACGGACACATGGGGTGGGGGGGCTCCTCCACCGCTGTAATACGGACACATGGGGTTTGGAGCTCCTTCACCTCTGTTATATGGACACATGGGGGTGGGGGGCTCCTCCACCTCTGTAATACGGACACATGGGGTGGGGGGCTCCTCCACCTCTGTAATACAGACACATGGGGTGGGAAGCTCCTCCACCTCTGTAATACGGACACATGGGGTGGGGGGCTCCTCCACCTCTGTAATACGGACACATGGGGTGCGGGGGGCTCCTCCACCTCTGTAATACGGACACATGGGGTGGGGGGCTCCTCCACCTCTGTAATACAGACACATGGGGTGGTGGGGCTGCTCCAGGTCTGGAATACGGACACATGGGGTGGGAAGCTCCTCCACCTCTGTAATACGGACACATGGGGTGGGGGGCTCCTCCACCTCTGTAATACAGACACATGGGGTGGGGGGCTCCTCCACCTCTGTAATACGGACACATGGGGTGGGGGGCTCCTCCACCTCTGTAATACGGACACATGGGGTGCGGGGGGCTCCTCCACCTCTGTAATACGGACACATGGGGTGGGGGGCTCCTCCACCTCTGTAATACGGACACATGGGGTTTGGAGCTCCTCCACCTCTGTAATACAGACACATGGGGGTGGGGGAGCTCCTCCACCTCTGTAATACGGACACACGCGGTTTAGGACCCTCACCATATCTTTAATACAGACACACAGGGTGGGGATCTCCACCACCTCTGTAATACGGACACGTCGGGCTGGAGGGGCCCCTCCGGATCTGTAATGCAGACACCAGTGATCAGCAAACTGAATGTCTCCAGCAATTATCTGTCAGCGAAGACCTGTGAGTCCCCTGAAATGGTTGCCGAAATTGTCTATTGTGCTGAAAATTCTCAGAAAAATCCACAGAGAAGAAATCCTGACACTGCAGAGTCTTCAGTGACTGTACACAGATATTTGGCCAACCACCTACCTACACCATCCCTCCGTCACCTGATCCGTGCACTATAACATTTCCTCGAATGAGGTTCCCATGTTCCCGGCTCATCCGCTCCTTTAAAGACCCCAATCGGCTTACTGGAGGAGAGAGAACAAAACCTTTTTTAGTGATTCCCGGCCATCATCCCAATCACAATGTTGTTCTCCATGGAGGACCTATTTGTAGTAGTCTGACAGGTGCTCTTTGAAGTGGCACAATGGAGTGGAAACACATTTCACAGGTAATGGGATATTCTGTGCTGCTTCGCCATATAGGATTACGTAATTATGACCGCCAATGATGGGAGAGGGAAGAGTATGAATGGTATCATATCTCCGCCACACTCTGCCCTCAGCTCTGCCTACAGTCCTGGGCCCCTCAATAGAGGGGCCCCAACTGTGACATGAGAGAAAACTGACCGATAAGGGCCATGCTCATGGTACAGAGCAGGGAATAGCGAGCTGCCCCATTTCCTGTACCTATCCCTCACAGTGCATAGTGCTGGGATGGAGGAAAGGCACCTCGTAGTACTGACGCATTTCAAAGCGTTTCACATACATTTCAGCAGGCAGTCTCATTTCTTATGATGCATTTCTCAGACACATTGTAGATAAGTTTCTGATGTCTTTCCATTGAGTTTCCAGGGTTCATCCCTCAGTGTCTGAGGCACACACATCCAGGCCATGTCATGAAACGAGTTGTCGTGTGTACTGACCCTTAGAGACACATTGGACGGGTCTTTGGAAGAGTTGCAATGTGGTCACGTCAGGAGGCTCATCCATCCGCCTCCCATAACACCCCATTATCTGGCTTTTGGGAAAGAGGGATTAACAAACTTATTAGGTGGGGGCAGCTGAGCTCAGAGATGTAGAGGGGCCCACTGTTGGATTTTTGCACCGGGGCCCAAAGATTACTTCTCTGCTGGATACAATGGCACAATGACACCGGCGGCTTCTATTTTAATATCTCCTCTATATTCCTGGAGCTCAGAGCCATGTGAGCCGGATTAGAATAGCACAGACTCAACCGCACCCAAACTTCAAAGCCAGAGAAGGAGCCAAGCTGCTCCTCTGAGGCCAAATAATAGTCTGTGTGTGTATATATGTGTATAAAGTGTGTGTGAGTGTATAGTGTATATATATATATATATATATATATATATATATATATATATATATATATATATATATATATATATATATAAATAAATATATATCTAGATATATATCTAGATATATAAATATAGATATATATCTATATACATAGATATCTATCTATCTATCTACTATCATCTATCTATCTATCTATCTATCTATCTATATATACATATATATATATATATATATATATATAAATATACACCATACACTCACACACATACTTTATACATATATATATAGATATATATCTATATCTAGATATATATCTAGATATATCTATATCTAGATATAGATATATCTAGATATATATCTACATATATATATATATATATCTATCTATATATATATATATATATATATATATAGATAGATATATATATATATATATATATATATATACAGTATATGTATAAACAGTCTGTATATAGTGTGTGTGTTTATGTGTTTGTGTATAAAGTATGTGTGTACAGTGCCTTGAAAAAGTATTCATACCCCTTGAAGTTTTCCCATTTTTGTCACGTTACAACTAAAAATGTATTTTATTGGGATTTTATGTGATAGACCAACACAAACTGGCACATAATTGTGCCACTAGATTTTACTTAGGGGTATCAGAGTAAAGGGGGCTGAATACAAATGCCCCCCCCCCCCCAAACTTTTCACATATTTATTAGTAAAAAAAAATTGAAAACCATTTATAATTTTCCTTCCACTTCACAATTATGTGCCACTTTGTGTTGGTCTATCACATAAAATCCCAATAAAATACATTTTCATTTTTTGGTTGTAACATGACAAAATGTGTAAAATTGGAGGGGTATGAATACTTTTTCAAGGCACTGTATATAGCGTATGTGTATACAGCGTGTGTGTATATAAAGTGTACGTGTATAGTATGTGTACATAATGAATGTGTATACAGTGTGTGTGTATACATGCAGTGTATAGTGAGTATATAGTATATGTGCAGTATCTCACAAAAGTCAGTACACCCCTCACATTTTTGTAAATATTTTATTATATCTTTTCATGTGACAACACTGAAGAAATGACACTTTGCTACAATGTAAAGTAGTGAGTGTACAGCTTGTATAACAGTGTAAATTTGCTGTCCCCTCAAAATAACTCAACACACAGCCATTAATGTCTAAACCGCTGGCAACAAAAGTGAGTACTAGACATGTGCGCCGTCAATAAATTTGTTTTGTTTCATTCCGTTTCGTATTAGCCGTTGATTCGTATTTCGGAATTTGTGTCCGAAATTCAATTTGGATTCGTACGAAATACGAATTTTCGTTAGGTTCGTTAACTTTTTGTAACAATTACGAACGTCCATTATGATGAATTT
Source organism: Aquarana catesbeiana (assembly GCF_042186555.1). NCBI lineage: Eukaryota > Metazoa > Chordata > Amphibia > Anura > Ranidae > Aquarana > Aquarana catesbeiana. Next base: position 17,376,710 of record NC_133330.1, on the reverse strand, counting down.
ATCATTATGAGGGGCTTCCATCATCCCTGTGCTGTGTTGACTTCCCGGGTTTTTAACTTCATCATAGCAAATAATCGTAATTAACGAACATTCTTATTTTGTCCGATTCTGAATTTCCCATCGACTACCAGTACCAGTCTCCCACTCCCATAATTAAAAAGGTCATTTTCCCAACCCTCACTCAGCAGCAGAAGAAAACCTCTGATTGGTCAGCAAAACACCAGTCACGTTTCCGTGGCAACGGAATTTGGATCCGAAATTCGTAAACGAATTTCGTACAAAATTCGGAAGCATAGCAATTCATATTTCGGATCCTCCCAAATGTACGAATTTACGGAAATTCGTATAAATTTTCGATTCGTACGAAATGAATCGCACATGTCTATTGAGTACACCCCTAAGTGAAAATATCCAAATTGGGCCCAATCAGCCATTTTCCCTCCCCGGTGTCATGTGACTCGTTAGTATTACAAGGTCTCAGGTGTGAATGGGGAGCAGGTGTGTTAAATTTGGTGTTATCGCTCTCACTCTCTCATACTGGTCACTGGAAGTTCAACATGGCACCTCATGGCAAATAACTCTCTGAGGATCTGAAAAAAAGAATTGTTGTTCTACATCAGGGGTAGACAGCCTGGGGCCCTCCAGCTGTTGCAGAACTACAAGTCCCATCATGCCTCTGGGAGTAATTGTAACTGCCAGTCTTTCAATGCCTCATGGGAAATGTAGTTCCACAACAGCTGGAGGGCCCCAGGTTGCCTACCCCTGCTCTACATAAAGATGGCCTAGGCTATAAGAAGATTGCCAACACCCTGAAACTGAGCTGCAGCACAGTGGCCAAGACCATACAGCGGTTTAACAGGACAGGTTCTACTCAGAACAGGCCTCGCCATGGTCGACCAAAGAAGTTGAGGTCACGTGCTCAGCGTCATATCCAGAGGTTGTCTTTGGGAAATAGACGTATGAGTGCTGCCAGCATTGCTGCAGAGGTTGTAGGGGTGGGTGGTCAGCCTGTCAGTGCTCAGACCATACGCCGCACACTACATCAAATTGGTCTGCATGGCTGTCGTCCCAGAAGGAAGCCTCTTCTAAAGATGATGCACAATACAGCCCACAAACAGATTGCTGAAAACAAGCAGACTAAAGACATGGATTACTGGAACCATGTCCTGTGGTCTGATGAGACCAAGATAAACTTATTTGGTTCAGATGGTGACAAGCGTGTGTGGGGGCAACCAGGTGAGGAGGACAAAGACAAGTGTGTCTTGTCTACAGTCAAGCATGGTGGTGGGAGTGTCATGGTCTGGGGCTGGATGAGTGCTGCCGGCACTGGGGAGCTACAGATCATTGAGGGAACCATGAATGCCGACATGTACTGTGACATACTGAAGCAGAACATGATCCCCTCTCTTCAGAGACTGGGCCGCAGGGCAGTATTCCAACATAACAACCCCAAACACACCTCTAAGACCACCACTGCCTTGCTAAAGAAGCTGAGGGTAAAAGTGATGGACTGGCCAAGCATGTCTCCAGACCTAAACCCTATTGATCATCTGTGGGACATCCTCAAATGGAAGGTGGAGAAGCGCAAGGTCTCTAACATCCACCAGCTCTGTGATGTCGTCATGGAGGAGGGGAAGAGGACTCCAGTGACAACCTGTGAAGCTCTGGTGACCTCCATACCCAAGAGGGTTAAGGCAGTGCTGGAAAATAATGGTGGCCACACAAAATATTGACACTTTGAGCCCAATTTGGACATTTTCACTTAGGGGTGTACTGACTTTTGTTGCCAGCGGTTTAGACATTAATGGCTGTGTGTTGAGTTATTTTGAGGGGACAGCAAATTTACACTGTTATACAAGCTGTACACTCACTACTTTACATTGTAGCAAAGTGTCATTTCTTCAGTGTTGTCACATGAAAAGATAGAATAAAATATTTACAAAAATGTGACTGAGGGTGTACTTACTTTTGTGAGATATTGTATATAATGTGTATGCAAAGTACTGTATAGAGTATGTGTATATCCACTTGCCGACCGTATAACTTAGATATACCGTGGCAAGTCGGCCCTGCTCCGCCAGATCATGTACCTAGTACGTGATCTGACACTTCTGGGTAGGTGGCGCTTGCGCTGTCATTACACACAGCAAAAACCGATTGGCGGATTCCGCGTACTCGATCTATGCCTCCACCTGCCGATCGGCGGGCAGAAAGACAGAACTTCGATCTGCTTATGTAAACAAGGCAGATCACCGTTCTGACTGGGGGAATGAATGGAGTTTGTTTCTCTGCAAAGCTGGGAATAAAATCCATGTCTTCCCTTAGTAAAAGCACCTCACACAGTTTAGTAAAACACTGGCTAGGCACACAATTAACCCTTTGGTTGCCCCTGATGTTTAACCCCTTTCCAGCCAGTGTCATTAGTACAATGACAGTGCATATTTTTTAGCACTGATCACTATATTAGTGTCACTGGTCCCCCAAAAAGTGTCAAACGTGTCAGTTAGTGTCCGATTGTCCACCGCAATATCAGTCCTGCTATAAGTTGCTGATCACCGCAATTACTACTAAAAAAAAAAAAAAGAAAAAAGGAAATAAAAATAAATAAAAATATAGTTTGTAGTCGCTATAACTTTTGCGCAAACCAATCAATATACGCTTATTGTGATTTTTTTTTTTACCAAAAATATTTAGCAGAATACATATTGGCCTAAATTGATGAAGAAATTAGATTTTTTCAGTTTTTTTTTTTTATTGGATGTGTTTTATAGCATAAAGTAGAAAATATTGGGGTTTTTTTTTTCAAAATTGTCCGCTTTTTTTGTTTAAAGCCCAAAAAATAAATAACGCAGAGGTGATCAAATTCGTAGGGAAAAAAAGGACAATTTTATTTGAGTACAACGTCACAATTGTTAAAGTGACACTAATGCTCCGTACACATGATCAGAATTTCGGCACGCAAAAGACCGATGAGAGTTTGTCATCGGAAAGTGCGACCGTGTGTGCGCTCCATCGGACTTTTGCTGGCCGAATTCCCGCCAGCAAAAGATTGAGAACATGTTATTAATTTTTCGGTCGGGAAAAGTGCCTATCCGAAAATGCGATTGTCTGTGGCAATTCCGACGCGCAAAATTCCTACGCATGCTCGGAAAAATTCAACGCATGCTCCGAAGCATCGAACTTCATTTTCTCGGCTCATCATAGTGTTGTACGTCACGCGTTCTTGACGGTCGTAATTTCAGCGAACTTTTGCGTGACCGTGTGTTTGCAAGGCAAACTTTAGCGGAATCCCATCGGAAAAGTCGTCATATCTTTTTCCGACAAGAAGTCCGATCGTGTGTACGCGGCATTAAGGTTCGTTTTTGTTTCTTTTTAAATTACAAACATGTTATACTTACCTCCACTGTGCAGCTCGTTTTGCACAGAGTGGCACCGAACCTGCTCTTCTGGGGTCCTTCGGCGGCTCCTCCCCACATCAGATAACCCCCCCTGGGAGAAGTGGTCTCCCGAGGGGTTACCTTGCAGGCGGGCTCCCGAGTCCAGCATTCAGCATCCACAAAGGCCAAATGCAGGACTCAGCCCCGCCCCCCGCATCATTGGATTTGATTGACAGCAGCGGGAGCCAATGGCTGCGCTGCTATCAATCTATCCAATCAAGAGCAGAGAACCCTGGGCAGAGGGAGAGCGCATCCCCGTGGGTCAAGTTCTAGGGCTCAGGTAAGTAAAACGGGGGGCTGGGGGGGCCGGTTACTGACAAAAGTTTTTTCACCTTAATGCATAGGAAGCATTAGGGTAAAAAAACACGAGAGTTTACAACCCCTTTTAAGCAACGCAGTGCCGCATCGCAAAAAATGGCCTGGTCAGGAAGGGGGGTAAATCATCCGGAGGTCAAGTGACTACAGTGTGCGTATATTGTGTATGTGTATAATGTGTGTGTATACACTCTGTACAGTACAGCATACATATGTATACAGCTTGTGCACATAGTGTATGTCTATAGCATGTGTTTATGGTGCATGTGTATAGTAAGTGTGTACTATATGTGTATATATTATATGTGTACAGTGTATGTATATATATATATATATATATATATATATATATATATATATATACCGTATTTATCGTCGTATAACACGTGCCGGCGTATAACACGCCGTTTAGGAGTTTAGGAGAGAATTTTAAGGAAAAAAACTTTTAGGAGGGAAGTTTAAGGAAAAAAAACTTACATTAAAATGCCCATCAATGCAGCCTCATCAGTGTTCATCTGCAGCCTTGTTAGTGTCATTGCAGCCTTTTCAGTGTCAGTGCAGCCTTGACCCATTGTCCATTGCAGCCTTGTCAGTGCAGCTTTGCCCCAGTGCAGCCTTGTCAGTGCAGCTTTGCCCCAGTGGTCAGTGCAGCCTTGCTCCCAGTGTCCATGCTTGGACAGATCGCCGCCGACATACACATAGCTGCATGTAGTTTTAAATATGGCGCAGTGGAGTTCGGAGAGACTCGGCGGAGCTGAACGAACGCCGCCGAGATACACATAGTCGAGTGTATTCGGCTCTTTCCGGCGCCGCTCACAGTCCCGCCCAGTCCCGCCCTATGATGGACATAACACAGGTCCAATGGCGGGACTGGGCGTGACTGTGAGCGGCGCCGGGAAGAGCCGAATACACTTGACTATATGTATCTCGGCTCCGCCCAGTCACTGTGATTTCGACGGCGCTCGTTCAGCTCCACCGAGTCCCTCCGAACTCCGCGGCGCCATATTTAAAACGACACGCTATGTGAATGTCGGCGGCTACCGCCGCCGATAGAGCACAATTGGCGGGGATCGGCGTATAACACGCACCCACGATTTTCCCCTGATTTTAAGGGGAAAAAAGTGCGTGTTATACGCCGATAAATACGGTATATATATATATATATATATATATATATATATATATATATATATATATATATATATATAGTGTGTCTATAGTACAAGCATATATAGCGTGTGCGTATATAGTGTGTCTGTGGATACTGTTTATACAGTGTGTATGTATGATATGTATACAGTGTGTATGTATGATATGTATACAGTGTGTATGTATGGTATGTATACAGTGTATGAAAATACTATATATTTAGTGTGTGCATACAGTGTGTAAATATACTATGTATTGAGTGTGTATAGTGTGTGTCCTGACAGCCGTCTCCAGTGTGAAGTTGTGAAAACTTTGCTGACCAAGGGTAAGTTCAGACGGTATATATTTATAGATGAATGGTGGAGAGGAGGACCCTGTAATATTCCAAACCACACAATATAACTGTACATAATGCTCAGAGCACATGAGATTATAACTCTGGGCGGTCTGAGGCTGCAAACATCAGTGTTCTCTGTACAGCACTGCAGTATATTTTACAGCTATATAAGTGTATAATAATAGTGTTTGTCTGTGGGGGGGACATTAGAGTGTAAATTTGTTTTTTATTTAAAAAAACAAATCATACAAACATACAGCTTATTAATAAAAACATATTTACACCAAAATAAATAACAACTAAACAAAAACAAGCATGCTTACATCAGCAAGTAAAGAAAACAATTTCCTGACGACATAACATAGAAAGAAACATATTTTAATGACAAAAAAAAGAGACTACAAACCCCGAACCTCAACTTAAACACAATCCAGGCTAAGAAACCTTTTGCGATTTAATCGCCATCAGGATGTGATTCCAAAACCCCCTCATTAACCCCTCCCCTCCACATCATTCACCCCAAATTCCACATCATTCACCTTGCATTCTGCACCAGCCACCCTCATTCTCTTCTCACCTCCCCCCTCCACCCCATGGTGTCTGCCGACCTCCAGCAGCACTTCTGCCACGCCGAGGAGGAGGGGTTGGCACCACCATACACGTTGGTCCAGCACCCTCCACTGCCTTCACTACACTAGGAGAAACAATAGGTGCAGACACGGACTTGACAACCACACTTTCTGACACTGACTGGGAAACCACAGACTGGGGGGACACTGACACCACAGACTGGGGGGACACTGACACCACAGATGGCCTCACAGACACAGATTTTGATGGGACAGAGACACTAGGATCCCCTGGTACAGATGGCCTCACAGACACAGATTTTGATGGGACAGAGACACTAGGATCCCCTGGTACAATCTCCGCCAACCCAGACTCTTCTCCATCCAGACGGAAGAATTCCTCCACTAGCTCTGGCTTTTTGTGCAAAGCCTGAGGGCACCGGCTATAAGGGTGACCAACCTTATCACATGGGTTACATTTAATGCTGTTACAATCCCTTGCCAGATGCCCCAGTTTCTGACACAAAGAGCACTTCTGTTCTGGACATTTAGAGGAGAAATGTGCCTTGACTCCACATTTATGGCACAGCTTAGGTTGACCAGGGTAGAAGACGGTAATCCTATCTCTACCAATAAAGGCAGAGGCGGGCAAATGCTGGACCACATTCCCACCCACACTCAACCTCATTGACACCGACCACCCACCCGTCCAGATTCCCCTATCATCCACAATCTTTTTTAGGGGACACAACGTTTCACCAAACTCCTTAACCAGACCCATAAATCCTCGAGGGGTATAGACTGATTCCTAGTCAGGATAGTCACATTTTTTTATCAAGGGCTGTCTTAAGACAACTTTGGGGACAAGCCCCATTCCAGTCCGGCTTGCCCCCATATACACGCTCATACCGCTCCCAAAACAGATCCAGCGATTCTGAAAACACAAATGATAAATCATATTCATAGGAACCAGCCGGACTGATGAGAGCATAAATATCCTCCGGCTTAAATCCCATGGCTAGGATCTTATCCACAACCACCCTCCTGATAGGTGGAATACCTCCTCCTTCCCACCTGAGCTGTACCACATTCCTGCGTTTAATGGAAGGTGGTGCGTTAGGTGAAAGTCGCACAACTGGCTCCCTTCCACCACCAGTAGCATGACTTTGTCCCGACACAACCTTAGCATAACTCCTAACTGGGACAGATGACACATTAACTGGTTGCATAGAAACCTCTGAAATCTGGTTTGGTAAATTACCCACCACTTGATCCTCCCTCCTCCCCTCCAGCACAACAGTCCCGCTCACTATAGTCCCAGAAGTACCACAGTTACCAGCAGTCCCATCATCAAGTAAAGTCTTCTGTTTAGAAAAAACATCAGCTGTTTCAGCGTTCATACGGCCCTCCTGCTCTGCAGTTTCAATGTTCATGTAACATTCCTGCTCTGCAGTTTCAATGTTCATGCGACATTCCTGCTCTGCGCTGTTAGTGTCCATGTGGGACTCCTCACAGCCAGCAGAAACTTCTCTGTATGGATACATGCCATCTCTTCCAGCATTCCCATGATCTTCATCTGATGAGTCGGTGCCACTCAAGGGAGATTCCATTTCTGTCTGCAGCAATCCGCCATTTTCCTCCTCCTGGGATGACCCAGGCCGCTGGGGAGGGAGGGATGCAGATACTGACTCAGGTGCAACAGATCCTGAGACAGGGGTAGTACTGGGGCCACCATGTGAAGCCACTTCCTTACCCCCCATCCATACTGTCGCCGTTGCTGTGGCATTCACCCTCTGGCTGGTACTGGCACAGGCACTTTCCTTCATCTGTTGCAGTCTCTCCTCATTCTCACACTTTTCTCTGAACACACCGCTGCTCTCCTTCAGAGAGGTGACCAACTTCTCCTGCTTTTTCAATGCCTCCTCCAGAGATTTCAGCTTGGAGACTTCCCTCTTACTGTTTCCAGACTTACTATGCAGGGATTTCCTTTTCCTGAGATCTTCTTTCATGACAGAAAGTTTCTGTTCCTCCTTAGCAATGCGGCGAAGTCTGTTCACCACTTTATCCTGGAAGACTGGTAAGGACTCCTCTTGCATAGGAACAGGCCCAGGATCCATTGCAGCTTGAGCACATGGAGTAGGCCTCAGTGCCTCTGGAGAGCCTCCGCCTTCATCTTCCCCAATATGGTCCATGCTTGCCTGGGAAAAGCCTGCATGAGAGGCCCCAGGCTTGCTGCTTCTCTCAGCTGAGATCACAGCAGAGTGAGCCAACAGCACCCCGCAGAACAGCACCACCTGGTGGAGAAGCTCCTCTGGTACAGAGACTGATGTGACTGGCTCAGTGTTCTCTGTACAGCACTGTGGTATATGTCAGAGCTACATAAATGTATAATTTAAGTGTGTGACTGTGGGGGGATATTGGAGTGTAAGCTCTTCTGGTACAAAGACTGATGTGACTGGCTCAGTGTTCTCTGTACAGCACTGTGGTATATGTCAGAGCTATATAAATGTATAATAATAGTGTGTGACTGTGGGGGGACATTAGAGTGTAAGCTCTGGTGCAGAGACTGATGTGATTGGCTTGGTGTACTCTGTACAGCACAGAGGTGCAGGTTACTATTTCTGGGAGGTGTCTGGCACACAGAGGGAGGGGGAACATTGGGGGGATTTTCTTGGCATCTGTAACGTCGGTGCTGTTTGTACTGTTTCGGCCCCTCTCTGGAAGACTTTTTTCAGACTTTCCTTTTAATAATCCACTGAAGGTCATTAAGTTATTAGATGAGGAATATAAAGGGCACTTATGAGTAAAGATTTTAGCGGCGGATTTCCCGAACTTCCTTCCTGCTTGTACACTGTCCAAATTCCCACTAATGAAACGCTACCCTGATTCATTGTTTGTCTTCAGACAGGCAGCCAACCTGAGGCCTGTGTTCTGTCAAAATAGCTAATTCGTCAGAAACTCCAGCTACTTAACTTCCGGTTTCTTTAAAACATCTGTAATTGGAGATTTTGATGAATTGCTGTTTGGACACAACACTGGCAACCGAATACAGTCCGGTGCAGGATATTATGAGTGGAGATTGTTACTCCGCTACGATACTAGCCAACAAAATGGCTGCCTCCGAGGCGGCGACAACTTTGTCCTTGTTAGCTGCTGTGCTGTCAAAACAGCTAAATCTTCCTGTAGCGGACTGTATTCGGTTGCCGGTGTTGTGTCCAAACAGCAGTTCATCAAAATCTCCAATTACTGATGGTTTAAAGAAACTGGAAGTGACATGGTTGAAGTTTGTGACAAGTTCTTTCATTTGACAACACCGACCCCTGGCAGCACTCAGGCAGGTGACTGCCACCTTCATCACTGGAAGAAGTCTGTATGTACAAAGTTGTTACATGACTTGACACATCACACTGCAGAAAAGTATAAAAAACAAAGCGATTTTAAGTCTCCCGCCAAATTCTCTCATTGTATAAAGATCACAGACAACAATGTTACATTGTACAGCCAAATACATGGTATGTAGAGCCCCTGAAACATCCTGACTGTTACAAGCCATATAGGCTATGGCCATGCACAGACTGTAGGCATTGCTGCAACGATGCAACCATCCTCAGGGCAGAAAACCTGTGCTGAGTCTGTACACCTGCTTTGCCCATTATGAAGGGATCCCACCATCCCTGTGCTGAGTTCCCAGGTCTGTACACAAGATGTGCCCATTATGAGGGGTTCCCACCATCCCTGTGCTGAGTTCCCAGGTCTGTACACCCGCTGTGGCCATTATGAGGGGTTCCCACCATTCCTGTGCTGAGTTCCCGGGTCTCTACACCTGTCGTGCCCATTATGAGAGGTTCCCACCATCCCTGTGTTGAGCTCCCAGATCTGTACACCTGTTGTTCCCATTGTGAGAGGTTCTCACCACTAATGTGCTGAGTTCCTGGGTCTGTACACCTGCAGGGCCTATTATGAGGGGTTCCCACCATCCATTCACTGAGGTTCACCTCATAATGGACACAGAAGGTGTACAGACCTGGAATCTCAGCACAGGAATGGTGGGAACCCCTCACAATGGGCACAACAGGTTGACAAACTCTGGGGCTCAGCTCAGGGATGGTAGAAGTTGAGGGGTTTCCGCCATCCCTGCACTGATTTCCCGAGTCTGTAGATCTACTGTGCCCATTATGAGGGGCTCCAACCATTCCTGTGCTAAGTTCCCAGGTCTGTACACCTGCTTTGCCCGTTATAAGGGGTTCCCACCATCCCTGCATTGAAGAGAACCCCTCATAATAAGCATAGCAGGACTACAGACCCAGGGACATAGTGCAGGGATGATAGGAGTCCCTCACAATGGGCACAGCAGGTGTACAGACCCAGGAACTCAGCACAGGGATAGAGGGAGCCCCTCATAATGGGCACAGCGGGTATACAGACCCAGGACATTAGTGCAGGGGTGGTGGGAGCCCCTCATAATGGGCACAACAGGTGTGCAGACCTGGGAACTCAGCACAAAGATGTTGGGAACCCCACATAAGGGGCACAACTGGTACAGACCCAGGAAGTTAGCTCAGGGATGGTGGGAGCCATATTGGGGACAGCAGGTGTACAGACCCAGGAACTTGGAGCAGGGATGGGGGGAACCCCTCATAATGTGCACAGCAGGTGTACAGACCCAGGAATTCAGCACAGGGATGGTGGGAACCCCTCATAATGGGCACAACTGGTACAGACCCAATGACAATGAGCTCAGGAATGGTAGAAGCCCCTTATATTGGGTGCAGTAGGTGTACAGACCCAGGAACTTGGAGCAGGTATGATAGTAAATCCTCATAGTGAGTACAACAGGCCTGCAGACGTGGGAGCTTGGTAAAGGAGATATCCCCTGGCAACCAATCAAAATTTATCTCTTGCTGTTCCACCTGCTATATGCTAACAGTTGTTCCAGGTAAAGGTGCCATTATTGTCAGGAAATAACTCAAAGCAACCAATCAGAATGTATCTCCCACCTTCCTGCCTGCTGTAAAATGATGGTTGCTCCAGGTTACGGCATCAATAATAAACAACCCGTGCGCAGTGCATGTGGTGAATTTGCTGCGTGTGTGTGTGGGGAGAGGCGCCAGGCCTCCACTCTGACCTTTGCGTCTTCGTTAAACATCACAGAAAGTTCCAGCGGCTTGTTATGCTGCTGTCTGCACATTCCTGCGATCTGTTTTCTCTTCCAGCTCAGCAAAGTCTGAAAAACAAGAAAAGAAGGCAAAATGAGCTTAACGTTCCCAGCAGAAGGAACAGCGCCGTGTTAATAAAAATAAACCGGAGGAAACATCAACACGAGACCGAATTACACTCAGATATTAATAGAAAACATATCAGAGGTCTCTCCATTTCCCAGCGGCCTCCAGCCAGACCCCCTCCTATGCCCCTCCATCGTCCTTGCTAATTGTCCCTCTTAGGTCAGATCTAAGGACGGTTCGTCCAGAAATGTTTTCATTGCACCGAAACAGAAGTTTATTTTCAGTGTTAGGAGGAAGGAGAGGCGGAGCGGATTCCAAAAAATGACTCTTGTTATGGATGGAGGTGTCCGATGACCCTATGGCTGCCATCTTGCAGGGCAGATCTAATTTTGATTGGCTGCTAAAGATTGTTTAGCAAGTCCTTCCTGCCAATGGTTGTATACGTAAAAGCCAAACAAGGCATTATAAATGAGAACTGCGGGTGTATAGCCGCTGTATTAGCAAGGATCTCTAGTGGTCTTCTGGTACATTGCCCCCTGGCGCTGTCTTCAGTGTCCCCATTTTTTATAGTTACAGTTCCTTGCAAAAGTATTCACCCCCCTTGGCTTTTTACCTATTTTGTTACATTACAGCCTTTAGTTCAATGTTTTTTTAATCTGAATTATATGTGATGGATCAGAACACAATAGTCTAAGTTGGTGAAGTAAAATTAGAAAAATATATACATAAAACTATTTTTCAGAAATAAAAACTGATAATTGACATGTGTGTATGTATTCACCCCCTTTGTTATTAAGCCCATAAAAATCTCTGGTGCAACCAATTACCTTCAGAAGTCACATAATTAGTGAAATGATGTCCACCTGTGTGCAATCTAAGTGTCACATGATTTGTCATTACATAGACACACCTTTTTGAAAGGCCCCAGAGGCTGCAACACCTAAGCAAGAGGAACCACTAACCAAACACTGCTATGAAGACCAAGGAACTCTCCGAAGGGACAATGTTGTTGAGAAGTACAAGTCAGGGTTAGGTTATTAAAAAATATCCAACTTTTTTATGATCCCTAGGAGCCCCATCAAATCTATCATAACCAAATGGAAAGAACATGGCACAACAGCAAACCTGCCAAGAGACGGCCGCACACCAAAACTCACGGACCGGGCAAGGAGGGCATTAATCAGAGAGGAGCACAGAGACCTAAGGTAACCCTGGAGGAGCTGCAGAGTTCCACAGCAGAGACTGGAGTATCTGTACATAGGACCGCAATAAGCCGTACGCTCCATAGAGTTGGGCTTTATGGCAGAGTGGCCAGAAGAAAGCCATTACTTTCAGCAAAAAAACAAAATGGCACGTTTTGAGTTTGCGAAAAGGCAGGTGGGAGACTCCCAAAATGTATGGAGGAAGGTGCTCTGGTCTGATGAGACTAACATTGAACTTTTTGGTCATCAAAGAAAACGCTATGTCTGGGGCAAACCCAACACATCACATCACCCAAAGAACACTATTCCCACTGTGAAACATGGTGGTGGCAGCATCATGCTGTGGGAATGTTTTTCAGCAGTCAGGACTGGGAAACTGGTCAGAGTTGAGGGAAAGATGGATGGTGCTAAATACAGGGATATTCTTGAGCAAAACCTGTACTACTCTGTGTGTGATTTGAGGCTAGCACTGAGGTTCACCTTCCAGCAGGACAATGACCCCAAACACAGTGCTAAAGCAACACTTGAGTGGTTTAAGAGGAAACATGTAAATGTGTTGGAACGGCCTAGTCAAAGTCCAGACCTCAATCCAATAGAAAATCTGTGGTCAGACTTAAAGATTGCTGTTCACAAGCGCAAACCATCCAACTTGAAGGAGCTGGAGCAGTTTTGCAAGGAGGATTGGGCAAAAATCCCAGTCGTAAGATATGGCAAGGTCATAGAGACTTATCCAAAGCGACTTAGAGCTGCGATAGCCGCAAAAGGTGGCTCTACAAAGTATTGACTTTAGGGGGGTGAATAGTTATGCGCATTGACTTTTTCTGTTATTGTGTCCTAATTGTTGTTTGCTTCACAATAAAAAAAAAAAAAAACATCTTCAAAGTTGTGGGCATGTTCTGTAAAATAAATGATGCAAATTCTCAAACAATCCATGTTAATTCCAGGTTGTGAGGCAACAAAACATGAAAAATGCCAAGGGGGGTGAATACTTTTGCAAGGCGCTGTACATAATAGGTGAGGTTGAAAAAAGACACAAGTCCATCAAGTCCAACCTATGTGTGTTCCTTCCAGTAAGTCTGCCATCTCTAAAGTCTTCTATAGCATTAAGTGGCCTTTTGATGACGTCAGGGGCCACAGTTGAGGCTCTCTATGTCTTGTATTTTGACAACGACTGCCCTATAGCATTTCACATGCATATAAACTCTCACGGGTAGCGAAAGAGCCAGTTGTGTCAGCAGCAGCTTTGGGGCCCTTGTGTGTCCCGGGGGCTTACCTGACCCTGGAAGTCCATTTTCCATCCCTGATCTAATTTTGATTGTCTGCTACGGATTATCTGACAGTCCTTCCCGCCAATGGTTTTATACATAAAGCCAGACAAGAATTCATAAATGAGGCCTGTAAGTGTAAAGCCGCTGTATTAGCAGGGATCTCTAGCAGTCTCATGTTACATGCCCCCAGTCGCTGTCTCCAGTGTCACCATTTCTTCCAGTAGGTCTGCCATTTCTAAAGCATTCTATAACATTATGTGGCCCACTGATGATGTCACAGTTGAGGCTCTCTATCTCTTGTAATCTGACAGCGACTGCCCTATGGCATCTTACATGCATACCAAACTCTCACAGGGAGGCGAAGGGCTGGTGATGTCAACAGCGACTTTGGGGCCCATGGGTCTCCGGGGGCTTCCCTGGCCCTGGAAGTCCATTCTCCATCCCTACTTTATTGCCATGATGTGATGCCACATGGCTCCTCCGTTCACACGTGTCTTGTATTGTGTGTGGAGGGTGCTACAGTATATGACTTATGGTGGGACCCCCCCCCCCCCCCCCCCATAGCCTCCAGTAGTTGTGTCTTTACTTTAGTAAGAGGTAATCTTCTTTACAACATCGATGAATACCCTTGGTACCCACTGGGGTAGTTTGTAAGGTTATGTACATGCCAGGTTCCCTCTTATACATACACCGTGGGCTTGTCTGGTACCCCTTATACATACTGTACATTTCTTTATGCCTTCCTACTTCCTGTCCCATAGCTAAAACAGGAAGTGAGAGGAAACCTGTCCAAAGTAAGAGAATCCTTGGTTGTCACTAGAACTAGTGTCCCCTTTGGAAGATTTCCTCTCTATTCCTTTTCTGGGGACAACCCAAATGTGGGGATTTACTTTCATGTTTTGGTGATAACAGTAATGGGAGGGTGAATCTCCCTAATGGGTGTACAGAAAGCAATGCCTGACAGCTGTCCTAATCCCTCTCCACTCTATCCAAACTATAAAATTTTTTGCCTTTAGTTATACTTTTTAATCTGCAGAAGATCTGTGAGTTCTGTGATGTTTGTTCTGTACACGTTTAGAGTAGAACTCCAGCCAAAATGTTTGTTTGCTTTGGACGGAGTTGTAAAGCGATGGTTTTGTCTTGCCGTGTTCCCACTGGGGAGATTTCCATTCACCTTCTGAACCAGGGGGGAAGGAACCAGAACAGGAACTGAAGGGAAATCTCCCAAACAGCAATAAAACCCTGATAGACTATAAAGAAAACCTAAAAATAAATACATCGCTGGTATTCTTCTTTAAGAAGTAAAATGGGAAGCTGCCTAAGCTACTCCTGGCACCAAGGTACCATTGGATGAAGGACAGACCCAGATCTATAAAGGGCCAGAATCCATGGTTGACAGGCACAGCCCTAAAAAAGGACCAGAATCCAAGGTTTGACAGGCACAGCTCTATAAAGGACCAGAATCCATGGTACACAGGCACAGCTCTACGTATAGGGGACCAGAATCCACAGTTGACAGGCGCAACTCTATAAAGGACCAGAATCCAAGGTTGACAGGCACAGCCCTCTATAGGACCAGAATCCATAGTTGACAGGCGCAACTCTATAAAGGACCAGAATCCAAGGTTTACAGGCACAGCTCTTTAAAGCACCAAAATCCACGGTACACAGGCACAGCTCTATGTATAAGGGACCAGAATCCATAGTTGACAGGCACAGCCCTCTATAGGACCAGAATCCACAGTTGACAGGCACAGCTCTATAAAGGACCAGAATCCACGGTTGACAGGCACAGCTTTTAAAAAGGACCAGAATCCACAGTTGACAGTCACAACTCTATAAAGGACCAGAATCCCCAGTTGACAGTCACAACTCTATAAAGGACCAGAATCCTCGGTTGACAGTCACAACTCTATAAAGAACCATAATCCTCGGTTGACAGTCACAACTCTATAAAGGACCAGAATCCCCAGTTGACAGTCACAACTCTATAAAGGACCAGAATCCTCGGTTGACAGTCGCAACTCTATAAAGGACCAGAATCCAAGGTTGACAGGCACAAGGACCAGAATCCACGGTTGACAGTCGCAACTCTATAAAGGACCAGAATCCAAGGTTGACAGGCACAACTCTATAAAGGACCAGAATCCAAGATTGACAGGCACAACTCTATAAAGAACCAGAATCCACGGTTGATAGGCACAGCTCTACGTATAAGGGACCAGAATCCATATTTGACAGGCACACCCCTCTATAGGACCAGAATCCACGGTTGACAGGCGCAACTCTATAAAGGACCAGAATCCAAGGCTGACAGGCACAGCTCTATAAAGCACCAGAATCCATGGTACAAAGGCACAGCTCTATGTATAAGGAACCAGAATCCATAGTTGACAGGCACAACCCTCTATAGGAAAAGAATCCAAGGTTGACAGGTGCAACTCTATAAAGGACCAGAATTCATGGTACACAGGCACAGCTCTATAAAGTACCAGAATTCACAGTTAACAGGTACAGCCCTATAAAGGACCAGAATCCACGGTTGACAGGCACAGCTCTAAAAGGGACCAGAATCCATGGTTGACAGGCACAGCCCTAAAAAGAACCAGAATCCACAGTTGACAGGCACACGTGGTGTGCACCATGGGAGCAATATAGCAGTAGGTGTGCATGGACCAGGAGAGGAGGATCAGCAAATCAGGGGATCAGCAGAGCTGAGGATTACTACTGAGCAGGGGATCAGCAGAGCTGACGGTTACTACTGAGCAGGGGATCAGCAGAGCTGGGGGTACTACTGAGCAGGAGATCTGTCTACTCAGCTGGCTCTCTATACTTATGCCATAAGTTAATAAAAACCTTTGGAAAAGAAAATCAACACACACACAGGGCATTTGCCACGCTTCATTAAAGCTTCAAAAAAGCATCACAGAAGCTTTGAAAACACATCAAAAAAGCATGCTGAAGTGGTAGGCGCTAAAGATGAAGCAAGCGTAAATGAGCCCTAAAGGACCAGAACCTGCAGAGGATAGACATGGCTCTGTAAAGGACCAGAACCCGCAGAGGATAGGCATGGCTCTGTAAAGGACCAGAACCTGCAGAGGATAGGCATGGCTCTGTAAAGGACCTGAACCCATTGAGGAAAGACATGGCTCTGTAAAGGACCAGAGCCCACTGGGGATAGGCATGGCTCTGTAAAGGACCAGAACCCCGTGGAGGATAGGCATGGTTCTGTAAAGGACCAGAAACCGCAGAGGATAGGCATGGCTCTGTAAAGGACTAGAAACCGTGGAGGATAGGCATGGCTCTGTAAAGGTCCAGAACCCACTGAGGATAGGCATGGCTCTGTAAAGGACCAGAACCCGCAGAGGATAGGCAAGGCTCTGTAAACAACCAGATACCGCGGAGGAAAGGTACAGCTCTACATAAAAAAAAACAGAATCCACAGATGACAGGCACAGCTCTGTAAAGGACCAGATCCCACAGATGACAGGCACAACAACGTGTGCACCTGCTAGGGGCCCCAGTAGCATGAAAGAGGACCTGTCATACAAACACTAATCTATTGGCAGACCCAGACATGAGGAATCCCCATCAGTACTTGCAACGGCACAGCAGCCAAAACTGAGATGGGATTTCTCGATAGTAGAAAATTTGTCTTCTTCTAATGTATGAACTCCAGAAGTACAAGTCAGTAAAAAGTTGCAGAATGCTCTGCGGGGTGTTTGTGGCTCTTGCTGTCCCCAGCTGAGGTGACAATGGCCTCACTGTTCTCCCGCGCACACAGGAATCTCCGGAATCCTCTCTGACATGCGTGGGAAAATGTATAGATCGGTTGCAGTCAGCCTCGAAATGTCCTGTGGATAGTCCTGATTCTTTGTATGTCCATTGTGCCGAGTGTCTGATGGAAGCTGTCCTAGCAGGGGAACTCCACACACAAATGACATAAGTATGTTCAGCATTCGACCCGTCCTTCTGTCTTTGTGCTTCCACAATCCTCATTACAGGGAATGTGGAGCTGGCATGGTGTAGTCATGTGACTGTCCTGTGGGAGGATAAAAGTTTGGAGGTGCTGTGGCAACAACATCTCAATTAATTCCCATAATCCCCTCTCACTGCAAACATGATGCTGTGCTCTGATTATCTCCCTCTGTCTGAAATTCAAATAAGCTTTATTAGCTGTGCCAAAAAATTGTATCCTTCCCAAAAAGAAACAATTGAATACTGTCCGTGGTACTTTTTTTATTTGCACTAACATTCAAGATGCCAAGAAAATGAGGACCTGTGAGTCTGTGCTTGTAGTGGGTGGTGGACTGAATTGTGGGACATCATCAGGGGTAAGGAATAATATCAAGGGAATAGGAGGTGAGTAAAGAGCAATGGATAATATAAAGGGGATAGGAGGGGAGTCCAGGGACATAAAGAGCAATGGATAATATAAAGGGGATAGGAGGGGAGTCCAGGGACATCATCAGGAGTAAGGGATGATATAAGGGGGACAGGAGGTGAATCCAGGGACATCATCAGGGGTAAGAGATGATATAAAGGGGACAGGAAGGGAGCCCAGGGACATCATCAGGGGCAAAGGGTTTATATAAGGGGGATAAGAGGGGAGTCCAGGGACATTATCAGGGGTAAGGAATAATATAAAGAGGATAGGAGGCGAGTCCAGGGACATCATCAGGGGTAAGGGATGATATAAGGGGGATCAGAGGAGAATCCAGGGACATCATCAGGGGTAATGGATGATATAAAGGGGATAGAAGGTGAATCCAGGGACATCATCAGGGGTAAGGGATGATATAAAGGGGATAGGAGGTGAATCCAGGGACATTATCAGAGGTAAGTGATGATATAAAGGGGATAGGAGGGGAGTCTATGGACATCATCAGGGGTAATATAAAGGGGAAAGGATGAAGTCCAGGGACATGCTCAGGGATAATAATAAAGGGATAGGTCACTTTGCATAGACTGGCGCTGATGTCTCCTGGGAACGCTATCAGTTGGGGTTTGTAACGATGCTGTGGCCAGTGTGTATATACCATGGCATAGGTCTCTCATAGTAAATTCAGGGCTGTGGCTAGAGTTTATGCCATGGCAGAAGTCTCTCATAGTGGATCAGGTGCTGTGGTTAGTGTGTATGCCATGGCAGGAGTTGGTCATAGTGAATCAGTTGTAGTGATTGGTGTGTATACCATAGCAGAAGTTGGTCATAGTAAATCTAGCGCTATGGTCGGTGTGTATGCCATTGCAGAAGTTTCTCATAGTGGATCTGGTGCTGTGGCTGATGTGTATGCAATGGCAGAAGTATTTCGTAGTGGATCCGTTGCTGTGGTCTATGTGTATGCATGGCAGAGGTTTTCATAGTGTATCCAGTGTTGTGGCCTGTGTGTATACCATAGTAGAAGTCTATCATAGTGGAGTCAGTGCTGTGAAGGTGTGTTTGCCATGGCAGAAGTCTATCATATTGGATGCATTGTTGTGGCCGATGTGTATGCGAGGTGTAGTATCTGTTCTTATCAGTGTCCAATACTGGTGCTACACCACTATTCTGGCCTTTTGGTAGGAATGGCTGACGGTACA